>NC_048445.1:15774945-16074945 GCF_004353265.1 Vitis riparia
ATTTAATTAATAGAACGTGTTGCATTCAACATAGTTATGCCATTTTTTTATTAACTTTTCTAACACATTGAGAGTCTCAATGTGCAGTGGATAGATTGCGAAAAAAATTACTATATATTTTTTTTACGAATTATTGATATTAATGACAGGTTTAACGTCCATAGGACTATCGGCTACTATAATGTCAAACATATTAAAGACGATATATATTTCCTAAGCGGTGACATGTTTGAAGCTATTCAATTCTTGGTATCATCAAAGAAGCTGGAAGATGGATTTGGCATGGATAATGTAGTAGTGGTGAACGATATAGGGAAAATCACAAAGTCATGTGATGACAATATGGGACTAGATCTTCAGTTTATCCATAATAATATTGCATCTAAACAATGCTGAAGCAAAAGGAAACTATTTTAGGTTGGTGACTTTGAAAACAATGCATCTAAATAACAGAGAATTTCGTTCCTATGATTTTGCAGGATCTTTGGATAAGGAGTATGTGTTAGCTGGATATCATAGTTTTGTAAAATCTGGACAACGTATAATTGTTTTTTAACTCCACATCAGCCTGCAAGATTGGATACGACAACACAAACTTGTAATCAGACATAGACTTAAAGCTAGAATTGATATCAATTCTATGGTATTTTTGGAATAAATAATTTATTTACTTTTTAATGCTTTTTTATTTTATATATTTTTATTTAGTTAATATTTCATATCCGGTGAGATGTTTGAAGCTATTCAATACTTGGTATCATCAAAGAAGCTAGAAAATGGATTTGGTATGGATAATGTAGCAGTGGTGAACGGTAGAGGGAAAATCAAAAGGTCATGTGATATTGCACGTGTTTTGCACGACTTTTTAAACGACTGCTATGGGCTCAAAATGAATCAAACTAATGATTTCAGATTGCTTATTGATGTTTTAAGGGATCCACGAGCATTTCATGAGTAAGATTATTCATATATTAATTTTTATTTATTGTTTTAATTTATATTAATTATTAATTGTTGGTTTTATTTGTTGTAGAGTGATGTTTTCACGACCATACATAAGCATCCCTTATTTATCACCCCTTCTTGTCGTACTACTTTTCATTTGGTCGCCCATGTATCTCTGCTTCAATATAGCAGATCGTCAAACGTGTCGACGTTTAAGAAGACTTTGGCACAAATTTTTTAGGGATATCAATGTATTAGCTCTTCATGGACCCAATAGTTGAAAAATAATAATAGACCAAATTAAAGCCATGAATTGAAAAGGGTTTTGGCATGGCCAAATTCTCATTATTCAAATTACCCTTGGTCATTTTTTTTCTTCATGGGGAATCTTGTAGCTCATGATGTCGTGGCAAGTTTAATTTATTTATGTTTTATTTATACATTATTTTTTTTTTATAAATCTAAAAGATGTATGTGTTAATGTGATGTAGGGAAATGCTAAAGTTTTAGATGAAGAGTTAAACCTTCTTTGGCTAGGTTTTCTTTGGATGGTATTCAATATGCTACTAGCTTTTCACCAAAATTTGATTAAGAGTAACTATTACATACAACATACTTAAGCCATTTTTTTTATTAACTTTTCTAACACATTCATAGTCTCAATGTGTAGTGGATAGAAAAACAAATACTATATATTTTTTTTACGAATTATTGATATTAATGACAGGTTTGACGTGCGTAGCATTATCAGCTACTATAATGTCAAACATATTAAAGACAATATATATTAAATAGAAGCAAAAGGAAACTATTTTAGGTTTGTGACTTTGAAAACGGTGCATCTAAATAATAGAGAATTTTGTTCCTATGATATTGCAGGAACATTAGATAAGAAGTATGTGTTAGCTGGCAATCATAGTTTTTGTAAAATCTATACAACTGATGATATTTTTTTAACTCCACATCAGCCTACAAGATTGGATACGACAACAACAACTTACAATTAGACATAGACTTAACCAAGAATTGATATCGATTCTACGGTATTTTTATAATACATATTTGATTTACTTTTTATTTTTTTTTTTTTTATATATTTTTATTTAGTTAATGTTTCTTATCCGGTGACATGTTTGAAGCTATTCAATACTTGGTATCATCAAAGAAGCTAGAAGATGGAGTTGGTATGGATAATGTAGCAGTAGTGAATGGTAGAAGGAAAATCTCAAGGTCATGTGATGAAAATATGGGACTAGATCTTCAGTTTATGCATAATAATATTGCACGTGTCTTTCACGACTTTTTGGACGATTGCTATGTGCTCGAAATGAATCAAACTAATGATTTCAGATTGCTTAAGAATGTTTTAAGGGATCAACGAGCATTTCATGAGTAAGATTATTCATATATTAATTTTTATTTATTGTTTTAATTTATATTAATTATTAATTGTTCGTTTTATTTGGTTTACAGTGATGTTTTCCCGACCATACATAAGCATCCCTTATTTATGACCCCTTCTTGCCAACCTACTTTTCGTTTGCTCGCCCACGTATCTCTGCGTCAATTTAGCATATCATCAAATGTGTTGGCCTTTAGGAGGACTTTGGCACATATTTCGGCACGATATACATGTATTAGCTCTTCATGGACCCAATGGGTGAAAAATAATAATACGCCAAGATATAGCCAAAAATGAAAAAGGGTTTTGGCATTGCCAAGTTCTCATTATTCAAATTACCCTTGGTCATTCTTTTTCTTCATGGGGAGTCTTGTAACTCATGATATGGTGGCAATTTTACTTTATTTATGATTTATTTATGCATTGTTTTTTTATTTTATATAAATCTAAAAAATGTATGTGTTAATGTAGTGAAGCAAAATGCTAAAGTTTTAGACGAAGAGTTAAACCCTCTTTGTTTAGGTTTTCTTGGGATGGTATTCGATATGCTACTAGCATTTCACATAAATTTGATTAAGAGTAAGTGTTACATACAACATACTTATGCCATTTTTTTTATTTTTTTTTATTAACTTTCCTAAGACATTGAGACTCGCAATGTGTAGTGGATAGATTATGAAAAAAATTACTCTATATTTTTTTACAAATTATTGATATTAATGACAGATTTAACGTTCGTAGCACTATCAACTATTGTAATGTCAAACATATTAAAGACAATATATATAAAGCAGACGCAAAAGGAAACTATTTTAGGTTGTTGACTTTGAAAACGTTGCATCCAAATAACAGAGAATTTCGTTCCCATGATATTGCGGGAACTTTGGATAAGCAGTATGTGTTAGCTGGCAATCATAGTTTTCTAAAATTCGGACAACGTATAATTTTTTTTAACTCCACATCAGCCTACAACATTGGATACGACAACACCAACTTGTAATCGGACATAGACTTAACCAAGAATTGATATCAATTCTACGGTATTTTTGTAATACATATTTTATTTACTTTTTAATTTAATTTTATTTTATATATTTTTATCTAGTTAATATTTCCTATCCGTTGACATGTTTGAAGCTATTCAATACTTGGTATCAACAAAGAAGCTGGAACATGGATTTGGTATGGATAATGTAGCAGTGGTGAACGGTAGAGAGAAATTACAAGATTATGGGATGACAATATGGGACTAGATCTTAAGTTTATCCATAATAATATTGCACGTATTTTACACAACATTTTGAACAACTGCTATGGGCTTGAAATAAATCAAACTAATGATTTCAGATTTCTTATCGATGTTTGCAGGGATCCACGAGCATTTTGAGTAATATTATTCATATATTAATTTTTATTTATTGTTTTAATTTATATTAATTATTAATTGTTGGTTTTATTTGGTGTACAGTGATGTTTTCACGACCATGCATAAGCATCCCTTATTTATGACCCTTCTTGTCGTACTACTTTTCGTTTGCTCGCCCACGTATATCTGCTTCAATATAGCAGATCATCAAACGTGTGGGCCTTTAGGAGGACTTTGACACATATTTCAGTAAGATATCCATGTATTAGCTCTTCATGGACCCAATGGATGGAAAATAATAATAGACCAAATTATAGCCAAGAATGGAAAAGGGTTTCAACATAGCCAAGTTCTCATTATTGAAATTACCCTTGGTCATTTTTTTTGTTCATGGGGAATCTTGTAGCTCATGATGTCATGGCAAATTTAATTTATTTCTGTTTTATTTATACATTATTTTTTTTTCTAAATCTAAAAGATGTTTGTGTTAATGTATTGTAGGGAAATGCTCAAGTTTTAGACGAAGAGTTAAACCTTCTTTGGTTAGGTTTTCTTGGAATGGTATTCTATATGCTACTAGCATTTCACATAAATTTGATTAACAGTAAGTGTTACATACAACATACTTATACCATTTTTTTGTTTTTTTATTAACTTTTCTAACACATTGAGAGTCTCAATGTGCAGTTGATAGATTTTGAAAAAAATTACTATATATTTTTCTACGAATTATTGACATTAATGACAGGTTTAACCTCCGTAGCACTATCAGCTACTATAATGTCAAACATATTAAAGACAATATATATGAAGCAAAAACAAAAGGAAACTATTTTAGGTTGGCGACTTTGAAAATGGTGTATCCAAATAACAAAGAATTTTGTTCCTATGATATTCCGGGAACTTTGGATAAGCAATATGTGTTAGTTGGCAATCATAGTTTTGTAAAATCCAGACAACGTAGAATATTTTTTTAACTCCACATATGCGTACTAGATTAGATACGACAACACCGACTTGTAATCGGATATAGACTTAACCAAGAATTGATATCGATCTACGGTATTTTTGTAATACATATTTTATTTACTTTTTATTGTTTTTTTCTTTTATATATTTTTATCTAGTTAATATTTGCTATCCGATGACATTTTTGAATCTATTCAATACTTGGTATAATCAAAGAACCTGGAAAATGGATTTGGTATGGATAATGTAGTAGTGGTGAACGGTAGAGGGAAATTACAAGATTATGTGATGAAAATATGGGACTAGATCTTAAGTTTATCCATAGTAATATTGCACGTGTATTACACGACATTTTGAACAACTGCTATGGGCTCGAAATGAATCAAACTAATGATTTCAGGTTATTTATTGATGTTTTAAGGGATCCACGAGCATTTCATGAGCAAGATTATTCATATATTAATTTTCATTTATTGTTTTAATTTATATTAATTATTAATTATTGGTTTTATTTGTTTTGCACTGATGTTTTCACGACCATACATAAGCATCCCTTATTTATAACCCCTTCTTACCGTACTACTTTTCGTTTGCTCGCCCACGTATCTCTACTTCCATATAGCATATCATCAAACGTGTTGGCCTTTAGGAGGACTTTGGCACATATTTCAGCAGGATATCCATATATTAGCTCTTCCTGGACCCAATGGGTGAAAAATAATAATGGGCCAAATTATAGCCAAGAATTGAAAAGGGTTTTGGCATGGCCAAGTTGTCATTATTCAAATTACTGTTGGTCATTTTTTTTCTTGTGGAGAATCTTGTAGCTCATGATGTCGTGGCAATTTTACTTTCTTTTTGATTTATTTATACATTTTTTTTATAAATCTAAAAGATGTATGTGTTAATGTTGTATAGGGAAATGCTCAAGTTTTAGACGAAGAGTTAAACCTTATTTGGCTTGGTGTTCTTGGGATGGTATTCAATATGCTACTAGCATTTCACATGAATTGAAAAGGGTTTTGGCATGTCCAAGTTCTCATTATTCAAATTGTCGTTGGTCATTTTTTTCTTCATGGGGAATCTTGTAGCTCATGATGTATTGTCAATTTTAATTTATTTCTGATTTATTTATATTTTATTATTTTTTTTATATAAATCTAAAAGATGTATGTGTTAATGTAGTATAGGGAAATGCTCAAGTTTTAGACGAAGAGTTAAACCTTCTTTGGCTTGGTTTTCCTGGGATGGTATTCGATGTGCTACTAGAATTTCACATAAATTTGATTCAAAGTAAGTGTTACATACAACATACTTATGCCATTTTTTTATTTTTTTATTAACTTTTCTAACACAGTGAGAGTCTCAATGTGCAGTGGATAGATGATTACCACTCAAAAAGTGCTATTTTGTTGCTTGTAATTAACTCTTTTAAACACTCTTGAGTAGTAATTATTACCTTTTAACTCAATTGACATGTGAAGGACCCTTGCAATCGTTTCTAATCAAATTGTGTTAAGTTTTGGTGTTTTTGATAGCTTTTAGCTACACCAAAGCAATCCAAGAACGAGGGAGAGCTGTATATAGTTCATGGCAAAGCTTTTGGAAGCTCAAATTCATGAAGAACCAAGCTTTGGAGCTCCATAGCCCTTTGCCAAAGTCGTTCAAAGTATGCAAGGAAAGAACAACGGAGAGAGGAAAAACAGAGTGAAGAAAACAGAGGACAGCAGTTGCAGTCTTCTTTTGCACTTTTGGAGCACTTCCCGAAGTCCATTTTCTACATGCTATATACCATTTCAAAGCTCAGGAAGTCAAAAATCCAACGCTTCAAACGGTGTACGAATTGGAGCTGAAATGAGGAAGATATGGCCTTCATAATACAACTGCATCCAGCTGAAGGACAAATTCGTATCTTGCGAATTTGGAACTCCAACGTGCGAAATTAAAGCCTACCTTGTGAAATGGAAATGGAATGCAGCCACACAGTCACAGAGAAGCCCAACTTGTGGAAGTGATTTTGCAACTTGCGAACTTGGAGCTCAACGTGCAAAAATGGATTCCAAGTTGCGAAATCAACTTGCGAGATTTTCGCAAGTCACCATACAACGTGCGAAATCTACATGCGAACTAGGATATTTGTGCACCGACTCTTTTAGATCTTTTCTTCATATATTTTTGTATAAATTTCCATTCTTCTCCTTGTAATCCACCAACCATAAGATTTCTTAGCTAGGAAGGTTGGAAAAACTTCTCTATATATATTCCCTTGCATCCATTGTAAAAGGGATCCATATATAGATATATAAATATATAGAATCAACGAACAGAGCACTTGCTCTGTTTTTCATATATATTCTTGTTTTCTCATTAGTTTTCTTTCTAGCCAATCAAACTCTGAGGATTTTTCCTCACAGGATGAGAGGCTAGGCTCTTCGTCTCTTGGAGTGAAGAAAGCCGGGTAAGTTTCCACATGTATAAATTGGAAGTTTTGTTGTTTTAGTTTTTAATGAAGTGAAAGTGTGACCCGTTAATGGTTTTTATCTTTTTAGTTAACTTAAAACACCTTTAAATCACCTGGGCCAACACTTGGTAAGGCAAGTGATCTCCATCCATTGAGATGCACTTGTTTATCTCTTGCGAGCCTTTGGGAGGTGGCTTGAAGGTAGGATTTTCTAGAATAGCCAATACTTGGTAAGCTTTCAGATTCCATGGATTCTTATTGCTTGCAATCTTGCTCCATGGAGGTCTAATTGTTATCTCTTGTTCGCTTTTGACGGTTAATCCAAGGTTAAAGATCACCTTGAATGGCAAGTGCTAGGTGAGAGGCACGAGCCATTGCAAGTTGCATCAGTGAGAGGGATTTAGTGTTTGAACCCATTAAAGGGAAGCATCTGTACCACACCGGCTAGAGAATTAACTATATGTTAATTCTCTAATGCGAGGAAAAGAAACAAGTGACCAGAACTCTCCTTTTTGTACAAGGAATATGAGCCCAGTGATCTAAACTCCAAGAAACACTTTTCTTTGTAATTAAAATCAGTTACTATTATTTTTGGTTAGCTTAAAACCAATCTTTATTCAAACGTCTTTATGTTTTCTTTTAAAGCTAACCTTGAAATGAAAAGGTACCAATTCATCTTTGAAAAAATATCAATTGCGAAGTGAAAACCCATCTCTGTGGACGATCCTAGAGCCACTATACTATACTAGCTAAATGCTACCTCGGTATATGGTGAAATACGTTTATAAATTTTGTTGATTACTCCCGTCTGAGGATTGAGATCAAAGCACATCAATTGAGTTGAATCAATTGGAACACCAATCGGGCACGAATCAATAGATTGTAAAAAAATTACTATATATTTTGTTTACGAATTATTGATATTAATGACAGGTTTAACGTCCGTACCACTACCAGCTACTATAATGTCAAACATAATAAAGACAATATATATGAGGCAGAAACAAAAGGAAACTATTTTAAGTTGGTGACTTTGAAAACGGTGCATCGAAATAAGAGAGAATTTCGTCCCCACGATATTGTGGGAACTTTGGATAAGCAGTATGTGTTAACTGGCTATCATACTTTTGTAAAATCTAGAAAACGTATAATTTTTTTAACTCCACATCAGCCTACAAGATTGGATATGACAACACTAACTTGTAATCGGACATAGACTTAACCAAGAATTGATATCAATTCTTCGGTATTTTTATAATACATATTTTATTTACTTTTGAATTTTTTTATTTTATATATTTTTATTTGGTTAATATTTCCTATTCGATGACATGTTTGAAACAATTCAATACTTGGTATCATCAAAGAAGCTGGAAGATGGATTTGGTATGGAGAATGTAGTAGTGGTGAACGATAGAGGGAAATTACAAGATTATGTGATGACAATATGAGACTAGATCTTAAGTTTATCCATAATAATATTGCGCTTGTGTTACACGACATTTTGAACAACTGATATGGGCACGAAATAAATGAAACTAATGATTTCAGATTGCTTATTGAGGTTTTAAGGGATCCACGAGCATTTTATGAGTAAGATTATTCATATATTAATTTTTATTTATTTTTTAAATTTATATTAATTATTAATTATTGGGTTTATTTGTTGTACATAGATGTTTTCATGACCATACATAAGCATCTCTTATTTATGACCCCTTATTGTCGTACTACTTTTTGTTTGCTCGCCCACGTATCTCTACTTCAACATAGCATATCATCAAACGTGTTGGCCTTTAGGAGGCCTTTAGCACATATTTCTATAGGATATCCTTGTATTAGCTCTTCATGGACACAATGGGTGAAAAAATTATAATAGACCAAATTATAGCCAAGAATTGAAAAGGGTTTTGGCATGGCCAAGTTCTCATTATTCAAATTGTCGTTGGTCATTTTTTTTCTTCATGGGGAATCTTGTAGCTCATGATGTATTGTCAATTTTAATTTATTTCTGATTTATTTATATTTTATTATTATTTTTATTTAAATCTAAAAGATGTATGTGTTAATGTAGTATAGGGAAATGCTCAAGTTTTAGACGAAGAGTTAAACCTTCTTTGGCTTGGTTTTACTGGGATGGTATTCGATATGCTACTAGAATTTCACATAAATTTGATTCAAAGTAAGTGTTACATACAACATACTTATGCCACTTTTTTATTTTTTTATTAACTTTTCTAACACAGTGAGAGTCTCAATGTGCAGTGGATAGATTGTAAAAAAAATTACTATATATTTTGTTTATGAATTATTGATATTAATGACAGGTTTAACGTCCGTAGCATTATCAGCTACTAGAATGTCAAACATAATAAAGACAATATATATGAGGCAGAAGCAAAAGGAAACTATTTTAGGTTGGTGACTTTGAAAACGGTGCATCCAAATAATAGAGAATTTCGTGCCTATGATATTGTGGGAACTTTGGATAAGCAGTATGTGTTAGTTGGCTATCATAGTTTTCCAAAATCTGAAAAATGTATAATTGTTTTTTAACTCCACATCAGCCTACAAGATTGGATACGACAACACTAACTTGTAATCGGACATAGACTTAACCAAGAATTGATATCAATTCTTCGGTATTTTTATAATACATATTTTATTTACTTTTGAATTTTTTTATTTTATATATTTTTATTTGGTTAATATTTCCTATTCGGTGACATGTTTGAAGCAATTCAATACTTGGTATCATCAAAGAAGCTGGAAGATGGATTTGGTATGGATAATGTAGTAGTGGTGAGCGATAGAGGGAAATTATAAGATTATGTGATGACAATATGGGACTAGATCTTAAGTTTATCCATAATAATATTGAACTTGTGTTACACGACATTTTGAACAACTGATATGGGCACGAAATAAATGAAACTAATGATTTCAGATTGCTTATTGAGGTTTTAAGGGATCCACGAGCATCTCATGAGTAAGATTATTCATATATTATTTTTTTTATTGTTTTAAGTTATATTAATTATTAATTATGGGGTTTATTTGTTGTACATAGATGTTTTCACGACCATACATAAGCATCCCTTATTTATGACCCCTTATTGTCGTACTACTTTTCGTTTGCTGGCCTACGTATCTTTTCTTCAACATAGCATATCATCAAATGTATCTGCCTTTAGGAGGACTTGGGCACATATTTCTGCAGGATATCCTTGTATTAGCTCTTCATGGACACAATGGGTGAAAAAATTATAATAAACCAAATTATAGCCAAGAATTGAAAAGGGTTTTGGCATGGCCAAGTTCTTATTATTCAAATTACCGTTAGTCATTTTTTTCTTCATGGGGAATCTTGTAGCTCATGATGTATTGTCAATTTTAATTTATTTATACTTTATTATTTTTTTTTATATAAATCTAAAAGATGTATGTGTTAATGTAGTATAGGGAAATGCTCAAGTTTTGGACGAAGAGTTAAACCTTCTTTGGCTTGGTTTTCTTGGGATGGTATTTGATATGCTACTAGCATTTCACATAAATTTGATTAAAAGTAAGTGTTACTATAGACCCTCAATTTTGTCCCTTTAACACATGTCTTTAAGTTTGTTTTCAGTGCTCCACAGTAGTTCCTTGGTGGCCCAATACTACTCACCACTTACCTTTTTCTGAGTCACCTTGGAGACTTTGGTTAAGGGATTATTTGATCCCTTATTGTGACCCTTGGCAGCCCTAACTTAGACTTAGGCCTTTCTTGTTTTTTTTTTAGGATTGCTTTTAGATACACTTGGCCCATTAGGCACCACCTTAGGCTCACTTAGACACCTTAGGCTTATTTAGGCACACCCTGACCCACCTAGGCTTACCCGAGCTTACCTAAGTCACATTTTAGATAATTTTTTGCATGACTTGTATGGCTTGCATGTGCTTGATTTTGTTTTTGTTTTTATTTTTATTTTTATTTTTATTTTTTTGTCTTTTCCCCTATTTATTAGTTTTATTTATTTA
Organism: Vitis riparia; assembly: GCF_004353265.1. Lineage (NCBI taxonomy): Eukaryota > Viridiplantae > Streptophyta > Magnoliopsida > Vitales > Vitaceae > Vitis > Vitis riparia. Next base: position 15,786,109 of record NC_048445.1, read on the forward strand.
TTTATTTATTTTAGAAAATTGCATGAGTTTAATAATCATATTCATTTAGTTTTTATTTATCCATTTATTAATTTATTTTGATAGAGAATTGCTTGAGTTGATAATTCATTTTAGTCATGCAGGTGATCTATATTTTTAATTTCATTTAAAATTACATATTTTGGATTTTTAATTCTTAGTTACTTGTTTTTATTTTATTTTATTATTTTAACCCTTAGTTTCCTTTTATTTGTATTTTTATTTTTTCTTTTATTTTTTTTATTATTATTTGTTTTGCATGGGATTATTCTTGCTCTATATCGAGGGAGGAGGATATTCATACCATTTTTGGGGCTCAAAAGATTAAATCAGGGCTGATATTGAAAGAGAGAGGAATTCAGAAAAGGAAATAAAAGTCAACTCACGTGAAAAAAAAAGAAGGGAGAAGCATGATGAAGGAAGGGGAGGAGATTTTTTTCTGATCACCGGATTGAGGAAGGGAGTGGGCTGCTGTTCCTTCCATTATCGTGGCTGGAGAGAGGAGTTGAATGGGGGATTGAGAAGAGATTAAGGAAACGAAAAAGGAAAGAAAGAAAGGAAGGAAGGAAAGAAAAAAAAAATATAGGAGGCTGCGATTTTCAAAGGTAGAGGGGCTTCACGTTTCAGAGGCATTTTTGGGGGCTGCTGTTTGAGAGGGAATCGGTCCAGGTTTCAGAAGGGATTCAGACTGTTGTTTTGGAACCCACATATGCAACTGCTTGTTGATATTCACTGGCTATTGACCCCGCGATGGAAAAGAAGAGTATATACCTTCCTTGTTGAATCGGGATGAGCAGATGGGCAGCCGCACCATTGGATGAGAGGAAGGTTCCAACTCAGCCGCACTATTGAAGTCCCGCCAAGCACCCACTTCTCACGGAGATCAGTCCATAGATAGTAGACTGAAATTCCATTCTCATCTCTGCTCAATGTGGATGGTCCCATACATTCATCGTGTAATCTGATTCGAAAATTGCAGCGGAGGACTGCCAAAGACATCATGAAGACCGATGTCGGAGTGTCTCAAAGGAGTTTTGGGCGACAAAACATAGGTCACGAGTGATCTTTGATGCTTGCAGCCTAGCACAGTCCACATGCGGCATCATCTCTATCTCTGAAAGAAGGACGTACCATCGCCATTGGAAACCTACACTAGCACGCCACCTCTAATCATGCCGCTCACATTCGGGTTGCTTGGAAGCATTACAGCCGGCTAGGTTGATCCTCTCCTTGTCCTTCACCGCATCGGCCACACACCATCAGTTTGCCTTGGGAGCATCACAACCGGCTAGGTTGATCATCTACTCGTTTTGCACTACACCAGCCACACACCACCAAGTTGCTTTGGTATCATCACAGCCGGTTAGGTAAGATATTTTTTTACATATGGGTTTTCAAAGTTTAGTTTATTTCAAGTTGGATTATTATATTGGGTTGAGTGGCTTGACTTATTTTATTAGCTTCAGCATATACGTGTCTTATTATGGCAGCATGAATCTCACTCTTATTTAATTTTGATTTATCACATAAGGATTAGAATTGTGTTTAAAGTTAGTTTTGATTTATCATATTGAATTTAGAAAATACAATTTTATATAATTTTAACCTTGAAAAAAAATACATATAATTTGATCTTTGTTTAATTTGGTTTTGATTCATTTAATTATTCATTATTTATTTATTTATATATTTGCTACTAATTTAATGATTCGTTATTTATTTATTTATTAATAAGATTGATCCTATGGGTTAAAGATTTAGAGTAAAAAAAAAAAAAATTGTTTTGGATAGTTTTCAATTTAATTTTGGGTTTAAGTGAAATTTTTGTTCTTTAAAATAGTTAATATTATGCGTTAAATATTAGATTTTAGGATTACCATAATTGGTGTTAAAAACATTTTTAAGTTTGGATTTCATTTTAGTAATGTAAGTTTATTTAAAAAAATTAATTCCATGAGTTCATATTTCGTTTTAGTCATATTTATTTATTTATGTGTTGTCTACTTATCCATTTGTTAATGAGATTGATTTTATAGATTAGAAATTTAGTTTTAAAATTTCTTTTTGGATATTTTTATAATTTAATTTTTGGTTTAAGTAAAATTTTATTTGGTTAAAATAATTGATCTTATGTGTTAAATATTTGATTTTTAAATTCGCTTTAATTAGTGTTTAATTCATTTTGAGCTTAGATTTCATTTTAATAATGTAAATTTATTTAGGAAGCTGATTCCATGAATTAATATTTTGTTTTAGCTTACTTTCATTTCATTTGATTCATTTTAATTATTTTAGGTGTTTTTTATATATATAATTTTAAGTTATTAATAAAATCAATTTCACATTAGAAGGTGTCTGTGTTTAGTTTACTCTGATTTAGCTTCACTCATCTATTTAGTTTAAGTATTTTCCATACTATTAGCTCACTAATAAAATTAATTCTATGTTTGAAAGTTCATGTTTTTTTAGTTTAATTTAGTCAAACTCGTTATAATTAGTTTAGGTACTTCTATAATTTTAGTTCCTTACCCGAATTGATTCTTTTTTAGTTTTTATTTCAAAATCATTAATGTTAGTTCCTGATCATCCTTATCTTAGCTTATATGCTTTTAAAATCCTAGTGGTTAGTTCATGAATTGATACTTTGTTAGTTTGTCTAATTTAGAATGTCTTGCCTGTTAGTGATCCTTCACTTAATTTGATTTCTTTTTCTGAGACTTTTGGAAACTCATGAAGATTAGCCTCCATTCTCACCTTCAATTTTCTTGGTTGTCAAAAATTCTACTTTGTGATTTTGTTCTCTTTTGTTTTGCTTGGTATTGTGATTCATACACTTTATTGCTTTCAAATTAATCTCTTTTTATTGTTAAAATACAACACTATTCTCAAAATCTCATTTTCCTTAAAAATCAATTTCAAAAATTCATTTAGAGTTCTTAGAATCAAAATCTCATTTTTTAAAAATAATGTGCAACCATGTTTTGATCGGTTCACATCTTTCAAATAAAATTACAGTTTTGAATAAAACACGAATCAAAGCTTGTGGTCCCAAATAAATGGGATAATTCTAAGCTAAATTTGTGTATATCGATTGGGGAATTGGTGAAACCCCTACATAAGAAAGTCTTTTCAAAAATTATTTTTGTTGCCACTTTTGTCACTTGTTGAAATTATGTCTATCTTTTTTTAGGAATTGTATACAAAATTAGTGTGATAATTAGTGTTTTCATATACTTTGATAATTTCTGCTATGCTAATTAAATAAAGAACATGATAGGACTTCTATATTTTATTATTTATTATCTAACCCCTCATGTCTTATGGAAGCGCATTGTAAGTTATCTATGTTATCCAGGTACGTCTCCTATCACCTACTTTCTAAATTTTGTAAACAATCATGTCACTGTGAAATATGCATATGTTTGATAATCCTTAGGCGCTTAGATGTATGCTAGATTTACTATGATTAAATACATGTTGTGTGCTATAATTCTATACTAACTCTGATGATTTATAATAGTGCTTGAGAAGTGGTCCAGGTACGTATCCTAACCTTCCTTTATTGTAATTTGATCTTGTTTGGCATGCTATTTTTTGGAACCACCTAGCCTACTTAGGTATCCATAATTAGCCGATTAATTGCCACATTCCCCTTAACTTAGTTAGTAGAGACCTTTATAGGGCTTACAGGGGTGCTACCTTTTAAAGGTACCTTCCCAATAGGTAACCTGATCCCCGGACCTAGACTCGGGTTTTCCAAAGACACGCTTTTCCAAAAATTATGGAGTCACATTTTAGGGTTTTTCTTTCTTGTTTTATTTTCCCTTTAAAATAAAAATAAAATAAGTGGCGACTCCGTCTTTTCCAAAAATTATTTTTCACAAATACAAAGCGAGTCTCGCCGATCGAGTGGGGACGCACGTGAAAAATGCGGGTCCACAGTTACATACAACATACTTATGCCAGTTTTTTATTTTTTTTATTAACTTTTCTAACACAGTGAGAGTCTCAATGTGTAATGGATAGATTGTAAAAAAAATTACTATATATTTTGTTTATGAATTATTGATATTAATGACAGGTTTAACGTCCGTAGCATTATCGGCTACTAGAATGTCAAACATAATAAAGACAATATATATGAGGCAGAAGCAAAAGGAAACTATTTTAGGTTGGTGACTTTGAAAACGGTGCATCCAAATAACAAAGAATTTCGTCCCTATGATATTGTGGAAACTTTGGATAAGCAGTATGTGTTAGCTGGCTATCATAGTTTTGTAAAATCTGGAAAATGTATAATTTTTTTTTAACTCCACATCAGCTTACAAGATTGGATACGACAGCACTAACTTGTAATCGGACATAGACTTAACCAAGAATTGATATCAATTCTTCGGTATTTTTGTAATACATATTTTATTTACTTTTAATTTATTTTATTTAATATATTTTTATTTGGTTAATATTTCCTTTTCGGTGACATGTTTGAAGCAATTCAATACATCAAAGAAGTTGGAAGATGGATTCGGTATGGATAATGTAGCAGTGGTGAACGGTAGCGGGAAATTACAAGATTATGTGATGAGAATATGGGACTAGATCTTAAGTTTATCCATAATAATATTGCACGTGTGTTACACGACATTTTTAACAACTACTGTGGGGTCGAAATAAATAAAACTAATGATTTCAGATTGCTTATTGATGTTTTAAGGGATCTACAAGCATTTCATGTGTAAGATTGTTCATATATTAATTTTTATTTATTGTTTTAATTTATATTAATTATTAATTGTTGGTTCTATTTGTTGTATAGTGATGTTTGCACGACCATACATAAGCATCCCTTATCTATGACCCCTTCTTGTCGTACTACTTTTCGTTTGCTCGCCCACGTATCTCTGCTTCAATATAGCAGATCATCAAATGTGTGGGCTCGAAATAAATCAAATGACATTTTGACGAATTATTGTTATTAATGACAGGTTTAACGTCCATAGCACTATCAGCTACTACAAAATTAAACATATTAAAGACAATATATATGAAGCAGAAGCAAAAGGAAACTATTATAGGTTGGTGACTTTGAAAACGTTGCATCCAAATAACAGAGAATTCTGTTTCTTGATATTGCGGGAACTTTTTATAAACAGTATGTGTTAGCTGGCAATCTTAGTTTTGTAAAATTTGGACAATGTATAATATTTTTTTAACTCAATATCAGCCTACAAGATTGGATACGACAACAACGACTTGTAATCGGACATAGACTTAACCAAGAATTGATATCGATTCTACGGTATTTTTGTAATACATATTTTACTTAGTTTTAATGTTTTTTTATTTTTCATATTTTTATTTAGTTAATATTTTTTATATGGTGACTTGTTTGAAGTTATTCAATACTTGGTATCAGCAAAGAATCTGGAAGATGGATTTGGTATGGATAATGTACCAGTGGTGAACGACAAAGGGAATATTACAAGATTATGTGATGACAATATGGGATTAGATCTTAAGTTTATCCATAATAATATTTCGCGTGTATTACACAACATTTTTTATTGATGTTTTAAGGGATCCACGAGCATTTCATGAGTAAAATTATTCATATATTAATTTTTATTTATAGTTTTCATTCATATTAATTATTTGGTTTATTTGTTTTACACTGATGTTTTCTTGACCGTACATAAACATCCCTTATTTATGACCCCTTGTTGTCGTACTACTTTTCGTTTGCTCGCCCACGTATCTCTGCTTCAATATAGCATATCATCAAACGTGTTGGCCTTTAGGAGGACTTTGACACATATTTCTGCAGGATATACATGTATTAGCTCTTCATGGACCCAATGGGTGAAAAATAATAATAGACCAAATTATAGCCAAGAATTGAAAAGGGTTTTAGCATGGCCAAGTTCTCATTATTCAAATTACCGTTGGTCATTTTTTTTTCTTCATGTGGAATCTTGTAGCACATGATGTTGTGGCAATTTGAATTTATTTCTGATTTATTTATACATTTTTTTATATAAATCTAAAAGATGTATGTGTTAATGTAGTATAGGGAAATGCTCAAGTATTTGACGAAGAGTTAAACCTTCTTTGGCTTGGTTTTCTTGGGATGGTATTTCATTTGCTACTAGCATTTCACATAAATTTGATTAAGAGTAAGTGTTACATACGACATACTTATGCCATTTTTTTATTTTTTATTAACTTTTCTAACGCATAGAGAGTCTCAATGTGCAGTGGATAGATTGTGAAAAAAATTATTATATATTTTGTTTACTAATTATTGATATTAATGACATGTTTAACGTCCGTAGCACTATCAGCTAGTATAATGTTAAACATATTAAAGACAATATATATGGAACAGAAGCAAAAGGAAACTATTTTAGGTTGCTAAGTTTGGAAACGGTGCATCCAAACAACAAAGTATTTTGTTCCCATGATATTACAACAACTTTGGTTAAGCAGTATGTGTTAGCTGACTATCATAGTTTTGTAAAATTTGGACAACGTAAAATTGTTTTTTAACTCCACATCAGCCTACAACATTGGATACGACAATACCAACTTGTAATCGGACATAGACTTAACCAAGAATTGATATCAATTCTACGGTATTTTGTAATAAATATTTTATTGACTTTTTAACTTTTTTTCTTTTATATATTTTTATTTAGTTAATGTTTCCTATCCAGTAACATGTTTGAAGCTATTCAATACATTGGAAGATGCATTTGGTATGGATAATGTAGCAGTGGTGAATGGTAGAGGGAAAATTACAAAATCATGTGATGATAATATGGGACTAGATCTTCAGTTTATCCATAATAATATTGCATGTGTCTTAGACGACTTTTTGAACGACTGTTATGGGCTGAAAATGAATCAAACTAATGATTTCAGATTTTTTATTGATGTTTTAAGGGATCCACGAGCATTTCATGAGTAAGATTATTCATATATTAATTTTTATTTAATGTTTTAATTTAAATTAATTATTAATTGATGGTTTTATTTGTTGTACAATGATGTTACCACGACCATACATAAGCATCCCTTATTTATGACCCCTACTTGTCGTACTACTTTTCGTTTGCTCGCCCATGAATCTCTACTTCAATGTAGGATATCACCAAACGTGTTGGACTTTAGGAGGACTTTCACAAATATTTCTGCAGGATATCCATGTATTAGTTTTTCATGGATGCAATGGGTTAAAAATAATAATATACCATATTATAGCGAAGAATTGAAAAGGATTTTAGCATGGCAAAGTTCTCATTATTTAAATTACCCTTGGTCGTTTTTTGTTTTCACGGGAAATATTGTAGCTGATGATGTTGTGGCAAGTTTAATTTATTTATGTTTTATTAATATATTATTATTATTTTTATAAATCTAAAAGATATATGTGTTTATGTAATGTAGAGAAATTCTCAAGTTTTAGATGAAGAGTTAAACCTTCTTTTGCTTGGTTTTTTGGGATGGTATTCCATATGGTACTATCATTTCACATAAATTTGATTAATAGAAAGTGTTGCATTCAACATACTTATGCCATTTTTTTATTAACTTTTCTAACACCTTGAGAGTCTCAATGTGCAGTGGATAGATTGTGAAAAAAAATATTATATATTTTTTTACGAATGATTGATATTAATGACAAGTTTAACGTCTACAGCACTATCAGCTACTATAATGTCAGACATATTAAAGACAATATATATGATTTAGAAGGAAAGGAAACTATTTTAGAATGGTGACTTTGAAAACAGTGCATCATAAGGACAGAGAATTGCGTTCCTATGATATTGCGGGAACTTTGGATAAGCAATATGTGTTAGCTAGCTATCATAGTTTAGTAATATCTGGACAATGTATAATTGTTTTTTAACTCCATATCAGCCTACAAGATTGGATACGAAAACACAAACTTGTAATCGTACATAGACTTAAGCTAGATTTGATATCAATTCTACGGTATTTTTGTAATAAATATTTTATTTACTTTTTCATGTTTTTTTGTTTTATATATTTTTATTTAGTTCAGATTTCCTATCCGGTGAGATGTTTGAAGCTATTCAATACTTGGTATCATCAAAGAAGCTGGAAGATGGATTAACTATGGATAATGTAGCAGTTGTAAATGACAGAGGGAAAATCACAAGGTCATGTCATGACAATATGGGACTAGATCTTCAGTTTATCCATAATAATATTGCACGTGTCTTGCACGACTTTTTGAACGAATGCTATGGGCTCAAAATGAATCAAACTAATAATTTCATATTGCTTATTGATGTTTTAAGGGATCCACGAGCATTTAATGAGTAAGATTATTCATATATTAATTTTAATTTATTGTTTTAATTATATATGAATTATTAATTGATGGTTTTATTTGTTGTACAATGATGTTTTTACGACCATACATAAGCATCTCTTATTTATGACCCCTTCTTGTCATACTACTTGTCATTTGCTTGCCCACGTATCTCTACTTCAATATAGCAGATCATCAAACGTGTTGGCTTTTAAGAGGACTTTGGCAAATATTTCTGCAGGATATCCATGTATTAGTTTTTCATGGACGCAATGGGTTAAAAATAATAATATAACATATTATAGCCAAGAATTGAAAAGGGTTTTAGCATGGCCAAGTTCTCATTATTCAAATTACCCTTGGTCGTTTTTTGTTTTCATGGGAAATCTTGTAGTTGATGATGTCGTGGCAAGTTTAATTTATTTCAGTTTTATTAATACATTATTATTTTTTTTTTAAATCTAAAAGATATATGTGTTTATGTAATGTAGGGAAATTCTGAAGTTTTAGATGAAGAGTTAAACCTTTTTTTGCTTGGTTTTTTGGAGATGCTATTTCATATGCTACTATCATTTAAAATAAATTTGATTAATAGAAAGTGTTGCAATCTACTTATGCCATTTTTTTTATTAACTTTTCTAACACCTTGAGAGTCTTAATGTGAAGTGGATAGATTGTTAAAAAAATTAGTATATATTCTTTTACGAATGATTGATATTAATGACAAGTTCAACGTTTGTAGCATTATCAGCTACTATAATATCTGACATATTAAAGACAATATATATGAAGCAGAAGGAAAATGAAACTATTTTAGATTGGTGACTTTGGAAACAGTGCATCCAAACGACAAAGAATTTCGTCCTATGATATTGATGGAACTTTGGAGAAGCAGTATGTGTTAGCTGGCTATCATAGTTTTGTAAAATCTAGACAACGTATAATTGTTTTTTAACTCCGCATCAGCCTACAAGATTGGATACGACAACACAAACTTGTAATCGGACATAGGCTTAAGCTATAATTGATATCAATTCTACGGTATTTTTGTAATAAATATTTTATTTACTTTTTAATGTTTTTTTGTTTTATATATTTTTATTTAGTTCAGATTTCCTATCTGGTGAGATGTTTGAAACTATTCAATACTTGGTATCATCAAAGAAGCTGGAAGATGGATTTGGTATGGATAATGTAGTAGTGGTAAACGGCAGAGGGAAAATCACAAGGTCATGTCATGACAATATGGGACTAGATCTTCAGTTTATCTATAATAATATTGCACGTGTCATGCACAACTTTTTGAACGAATGCTATGGGCTCGAAATGAATCAGACTAATGATTTCAGATTGCTTATTGATGTTTTAAGGGATCCACGAGCATTTAATGAGTAAGATTATTCATATATTAATTTTTATTTATTGTTTTAATTTATATTAATTATTAATTGATGGTTTTATTTGTTGTACAATGATGTTTTCACAACCATACATAAGCATCCCTCATTTATGACCCCTTCTTGTCATACTACTTGTCGTTTGCTCGCCCACGTATCTCTACTTCAATATAGTAGATCATCAAATGTGTTGGCTTTTAAGAGGACTTTGGCAAATATTTCTACAGGATATCCATGTATTAGTTTTTCGTGGACGCAATGGGTTAAAAATAATAATATACCATTGTAGACCCCCATGTGGGGCTTGTTTTGCTGCAGCATATTTGGCCACGTGTCACTCTCGGGTTGGCTATTAGTGGAATCAAATAGTGGATTTGGAGGACGAATAGGAGAGCGACACCTGTAAAGATGAGGAAGATTCTAGAAGAAGGAGTATGTTTTCTGTTATGGAGGTGGTGGGCTGCAGAGACTGTTGAGGGGCAAATCCGGGAGTGAGGAAAGCTAAGAAAAGGATAGCATATTTCTGGAGAGGGGAGATTTTTGCCAGGGGCTTATGAGAGAGGACTGCCAGCTGCATGGAGGGGTAGTGAAGGACTGCCAGCTGCATGGAGGGGTAGTGGAGGCTTGCATTTGTAGGGGGGAAGTGGTGCTTTTTGGTGCAGGGGGACCTTTTGCCGTTGGAGGATATTTTTTTTTGGAGGCAAGCTAAGAAAGAAAAGGGGAGAGCATATTTCGGCAGCTGAGGAGAGAGAGTGAGGGTTCTTGGGGGGAGACGGGAGAGAGAAGGAACCACAGAGTGAGAGTTTTTCGAAGAGAACTAGGGTCTCTAGGCTGGTTACGGGGAGAGGAGTTGCAGAAAGGTAAGTTTTTTGAGAGCTTAGAGAGACATTCTTGAGGAGCAAGCTGGATATTCAGAGATTGAATGAGGAAGACTGATTTTCTGAGGTAGCTTAGAGAGTCTTCGTGAGAGCTTGAAGTTAGGCGAGTTTTCGCTTGTGAGGAGGTTTTTCATGTATGACCTTGTTCGTTATCTTCTCTGTTTTGTTTCCGGACATCATTTCTGGTTTTGGGTGTGTCTTTCTAGGTTGTATTTTTAGCTTTTACTGATCTCTGAATTAACCATGGATTTGTTGACATTATTTTATCATCTCCCCTTCTTGGTTTTGCTGAAGAGTATGTTGGCTCTGTTTTTAGTTTCACTATGAAATATCTCTGAATCCACATCCTCACTTTTGTATGAAACTATAGTCTTTCAACCCGCTTATAGGCCCGTGGATGACTCATGAGACGAGGCTTCGTTTAATGCCCTCTTGGGTTCTCTTACCCTGGTTTTTTTTTATTTTTCTTTCGTTCCCTGCTTCTGGTATTCATTTGTGGTGCGTGTGAGTTTATGTATCTCAACTTGAGGACGTTTTCGCCATTACTGATCGGAGATGGAGAATTTGATCTCTTTGGTGAACAAGATATAGAGAATTTGCACAGAATAAAGAAAGCAAGGCTGTCCTCAAGCCGCCGCCGGCGAAGCGCCTCCGCCATCATCCAAGCGCCAGTCCAACCATACCCAAATTTCTTTCTTTGTTGCTTCCTGACGTGAAAGCTCCTCCATCCATGCATCTTATGAAGGAAGCAAGATCCCATTATCAATCATGACTCAAGCAAAGCCATTCCCATCATAGTCTTCTCTCTCTCTATATCCTCATACCCATTGCCCACCTTCTCATACCCATTTTCTGCACCACTCATCTCTCTATACATCCTCATACCCACTTCTATCAAACCCCTTCTCTCTCACTAGCTCATTCACTTTTATTCTCTACCCGTTCTTCTCTCATAAACATAACCCCCACATCTCCTTCTCTATTTGCACTCACATGCATAGCAACTCCACTTTTCCCAGCAACCTCACCTTCCTTTTCCTTCTCTAGTCCCTGGCTAACTTTAAGGGCTTCAGTAAAGGCCAATGCATGCATACCTATGTCGCGAAACTAGGTCAGTTCGATGATATTTACGTGCAAAGTTCATTACTCAATGTGTATGCATCGTGCGGTGGCATGAGATCATGTATACATATTTTTTATGAAGCGTCCCATAGGGATGTTGCATCTTGGACTGTGTTGATTACAGGGTGTCGCAGTGCTGAAAGATATGACGATGCGTTGATTGTTTTTTTGAAGAGATGCAGTATGTCGGGGTAGTTCCCAATCACGTGACTATGGTGAATGTTTTATCAACTTGTGTTGATCTTAGGAAGGTTTCGTCACCCGGTTTGAACCTGGCTGTTCAGAGTTTGCTTATTGGTAAGTCGTCTTTGATCGGTGGAGAGGCATGGCTTCCAGCTCTAGTAGAGGCACTCATGATAGCTAGAAGCAATAGCACGGGATCCTCATCCGTTCAACAGATTATCGCTCCTATTCTGATATCTGGGTTTCCAAATACTACAACTAGTCTTAATATGGTTGAAGTATCAGCACAGGCCTTTATCACGAGTTTCCATTACATCCAAAACTATCTGTTAAGATACAGTGGCTTGATGAATTGACTATGTAGCAGCAGCTCTCGCAATGCAGAAAATCAGGGAGACAGAGAGATCTTCTCTAGATCTGATGAGGGAAATGCTGAGGATTTGCTTGGTGTAGCTGGACTGCCCTTGCAAGATAAAGGTTGGATACCTCCACCAGATAGTGTCTATAGTAACAGCCCAGAATCTGTCATCATTTCAGATGAAGTAAGTCTTCCAGATAGCCACACTGCTCCAGCAGACATGATGGTACAGCTCTCATATGGGTCTAATAGCAGAGGTCACAGATTGCTTGAATTCTGTTTCATCTTCTGGGATTGATTTTCAAGAAATCTCATCGAATTGTGGGCATTTCGAGTCTAAGTACACGGAGAACAATAACAGCGATGCTAGTTCTGTCAAATCTCCACTTAATGGGCCAAGTGAACACCTAAAGACTACGGCATCACCAAAGAATGAATCCATAATTGTCATTGACACTTCCAAGTTTTTAAATGAGGAAGACTTTGAGGGTAAAGATGAAACATCCTCATCAAATCAAGTTCAGATTGAAGATGAAAATTGGGAGACCCGATTTCCTAATACAGATGCTGCCATATGGTGATATTGCACTGTTTGTGTATGACCGTCCTGATGAATCCTTATGGAAGAGAGCAGCTGAGTTGCTTGTGGAAGTCGCTAGTCATGGTGAAAATACTAGCTGTGAGGTGCCTTGCCTCATTGTTGCAACAAAAGATGATCTGGATCCTTATCCGCATGGCAATTCTCACTTGCATGCTGAGCCCACTCATACGTACATCCAATTGCATGGCCACCATTGGCATGCCAATTTTAGTGGCCATGTGTCACTTCCCTTTATTTCTCTCATCTTCACCATTCTTGGTTTTGGAAATAACTTTTTCCCAAGTCTCATTTTTTGCATAATTTTCCAGTTTTTTTGGATCTTTCTTTTAAATGATTTTGACTCTCCCATTTTCCAAATAATTTCCCTTCTTCAAATCTTCATCCTTAAAGTTTTCAAATCCCAAAAATCACACTTTTAATAGAATTTTGTTGTCATTTTCTTCGGCACTCAATTTTCATAACTTTTATTTATTTTATTTATTTATTTTTTTATTTTTTTATTTTTATTTTTTTAATGTTTTAAAAATAAGCAAGAATTAAATTCCATAATTCCGAACAATGGAGTTATCGGAATTAATTCATGCAAAATAAAATGGGCTTTGGTGGGGGCCCTACATACATGAATTTATAATTGACTGATTGATTGATTGATTTAATTGTCATGCATGATTGGTGTTATTCTACTCTATGACATGCTCGAAATTATTCCTTAATTGTGCACTAACCTCATTTTTATGATAGCGCATTGATCGTTCGTGACCCAGTTACATATATTCTCGCATCACAGTCACTCCTTATGCTTGTTTCTAATTCTCATACGTGCATGATTGATTTGAGTATTCATTGACTTTCTCATTGGTCGCCATGTCAGCTTCATTTTATTAGTAGAGACCCGACTTTAGGGACTTAGAGGGGTGCTACGGTCTCTACCGTACCTTCCCGATAAGTAACCTGACCCCCGAACCCGATCCGGTTTTTCGTAGATCACCTTTTCCAAATAAGGAGTCACACTTAGGGTTTTTCTTTCTTATTTTGTTTACCCTTTTAAAAATAAAACAAAAATAAGTGGCGACTCCAAGTCATTTTTTTTTCTTAATCAATAAAAATCAAAATTTCGAATAAAATAAAAATCGAGCTCGCCATCGAGTGGGAAACGCATGAGCCGAAATGCGGGGTCCACAACCATATTATAGCCAAGAATTGAAAAGGGTTTTAGCATGGCCAAGTTCTCATTATTCAAATTACCCTTGGTCATTTTTTGTTTTCATGGGAAATCTTGTAGCTGATGATACCATGGCAAGTTTAATTTAATTTTGTTTTATTAATATATTATTATTTTTTTTATAAATCTAAAAGATATATGTGTTTATGTAATGTAGGGAAATGGTCAAGTTTTAGATGAAGAGTTAAACCTTCTTTTGCTTGGTTTTTTTGGGATGGTATTCCATATGGTACTATCTTTTCCCATAAGTTTGATTAATAGAAAGTGTTGTATTCACCATACTTATGCCATTTTTTTATTAACTTTTCTAACACCTTGAGAGTCTCAATGTGCAGTGGATAGATTATGAAAAAAATTAGTATATATTTTTTTACGAATGATGGATATTAATGACAAGTTTAACGTTTGTAGCTCTATCAGCTACTATAATATCAGACATATTAAAGACAATATATATGAAGCAGAAGCAAAAGGAAACTATTTTAGGTTGGTGACTTTGAAAACAGTGCATCCAAATGACAGAGAATTTCATTCCTATGATATTGCGGGAACTTTGGATAAGTAGTATATGTTAGCTAGTTATCATAGTTTTGTAAAACCTGGACAATGTATAATTATTTTTTAACACTGAATCAGCCTACAAGATTAGATACGACAACACAAACTTGTAATCGGACATAGACTTAAGCTAGAATTGATATCAACTCTACGGTAGTTTTGTACTAGATATTTTATTTACTTTTTAATGTTTTTTTGTTTTATATATTTTTATTTAGTTAAGATTTCATATCCGGTGAGATGTTTAAAGCTATTCAATACTTGGTATCATAAAAGAAGCGGGAAGATTGATTTGGTATGGATAATGTAGCAGCGGTAAATGATAGAGAGAAAATCACAAGGTCATGTCATGACAATATGGGACTAGATCTTCAGTTTATCCATAAAACTATTGCACGTGTGTTGCACGACTTTTTGAACGAATACTATGGGCTCGAAATGAATCAAACTAATGATTTTAGAATGCTTATTGATGTTGTAAGGGATCCACGAGCATTTAATGAGTAAGATTATTCATATATTAATTTTTATTTATTGTTTTAATTTATAATAATTATTAATTGATGGTTTTATTTGTTGTACAATGATGTTTTTACGACCATACATAAGCATCCCTTATTTATGATCCCTTCTTATCATACTACATGTTGTTTGCTCGTCCACATATCTCTACTTCAATATAGCTAATCATCAAACGTGTTGGCTTTTAGGAGGACTTTGGCAAATATTTCTGCAGGATATCCATGTATTAGTTTTTCATGGACACAATGGGTTAAAAATAATAATATACCATATTATAGCCAAGAATTGGAAAGGGTTTTAGCATGGCCATGTTCTCGTTATTCAAATTACCCTTGGTCATTTTTTGTTTTCATGGGAAATCTTGTAGCTGATGATGCCGTGGCAAGTTTAATTTAATTATGTTTTATTAATCTATTATTATTATTTTTATAAATCTAAAAGATATATCTGTTTATGCAATGTAGGGAAATGCTCAGGTTTTAGATGAAGAGTTAAACCTTCTTTTGCTTGGTTTTTTTAGGATGGTATTCCATATAGTACTATCATTTCACATAAATTGGATTAATAGAAAGTGTTGCATTCAACATACTTATGTTATAATTTTAATTAACTTTTCTAACACCTTGAGAGTCTGAATGTGGAGTGGATAGATTGGATAAGCAGTATGTGTTAGCTAGGTATCATAGTTTTGAAAAATCTGGACAACGTATAATTGTTTTTTAATTCCATATCAGCCTACAAGATTGGATACGACAACAGAAACTTCTAATCAGACATAGACTTAAGCTTGATTTGATATCATTTCTACGGTATTTTTGTAATAAATATTTTATTTACTTTTTAATGTTTTTTTATTTTATATATTTTAATTTAGTTAAGATTTCCTATCCTTTGACATGTTTGAAGCTATTAAATACTTGGTATCATCAGAGAAGTTGGGAGATGGATTTGGTAAGGATAATGTAGCAGTGGTCAACAGTAGAGGGAAAATCCCAAGGTCATGTGATGTCAATATGGGACTAGATCTTCATTTTATCCATAATAATATGGCACGTGTCTTGCACGAATTTTTGAACGACTACTATGGGCTTGAAATGAATCAAACTAATGATTTTAGATTGCATATTGATGTTTTAAGGGATCCACGAGCATTTCATGAGTAATATTATTCATATATTAATTTTTATTTATTGTTTTAATTTATATTAATTATTAATTGTTGGTTTTATTTGTTGTACAATGATGTTTTCACGACCATACATAAGCATCCCTTATTCATGACCCTTTCTTGTCGTACTACTTATGCCATTTTTTTTAATAACTTTTCTAACACCTTGAGAGTCTCAATGTGTAGTGGATAGATTGTGAAAAAAATAAGTATATATATTTTGACGAATGATTGATATTAATGATAACTTCAACGTCTGTAGCACTATCAGCTACTATAATGCCAGACATATTAAAGACAATATATATGAAGCAGAAGCAAAAGGAAACTATTCTAAGTTGGTGACTTCGAAAACAGTGCATCCAAATGACAGAGAATTTCGTTCCTATGATAGTGCGAGAACTTTGGATAAGCAAAATGTGTTAAATGGCTATGATAGTTTTGTAAAATCTGGACAACGTATAATTGTTTTTTAACTCCATATTAGCCAACAAGATTGGATATGACAACACAAACATGTAATCGGACATAGACTTAAGCAAGAATTGATATCAATTCTACGGTATTTTTGTATTAAATATTTTATTTACTTTTTAAAGTTTTTTTATTTTATATATTTTTATTTAGTTAACATTTCCTACCCGGTGACATGTTTGAAGCTATTGAATACTTGGTACCATAAGAGAAGCTAGAAGATGAATTTTGTATGGATAATGTAGTAGTGGTGAACAGTAGAGGGAAAATAACAAGATTATGTGATGACAATATGGGACTAGATCTTCAATTTATCCATAATAATATTGCATGTGTCTTGCACAACTTTTTGAACGACTGCGATGGGCTCGAAATTAATCAAACTAATGATTCCAGATTGCTTATTAATGTTTGAAGGGATCCACGAGCATTTCATGAGTAAGATTATTCATATATTAATTTTTGTTTATTGTTTTAATTTATATTTATTACTAATTGTTGGTTTTATTTTTTGTACAATGATGTTTTCACGACCATACATAAGCATCCCTTATTTATGACCCCTTCTTATCATACTACTTTTCGTCTGCTCGCCCACGTATCTCTGCTTCAATATAGAAGATCATCAATCATGTCGGCGTTTAGGAGGACTTTGGCCCAAATTTTTGCAAGATATCAATGTATTAGCTTTTCATGGACCCAATAGAAGAAAAATAATAATTAACCAAATTAAAGCCAATATTTGAAAAGGGTTTTGGCATGGCCAAGTTTTCATTATTCAAATTACCCTTGGTCATTTTTTTTCTTCATGGGGAATATTGTAGCTCATGATGTTGTGGCAAGTTTAATTTATATCTGTTTTATTTATACATTATTTTTTTCATATAAATCTAAAAGATATGTGTGTTTATGTAATGTAAGGAAATGCTCAAGTTTTAGACGAAGAGTTAAACCTTCTTTTGCTTGGTTTTTTTGGGATGGTATTCCATATGGTACTATCATTTTTATAAATTGGATTAATAGAAAGTGTTGCATTCAACATACTTATGCCATTTTTTTATTAACTTTTCTAACACCTTGAGAGTCTCAATGTGCAGTGGATAGATTGTGAAAAAAATTTGTATATATTTTTTTACGAATGAGTGATATTAATCACGGGTTCAATATCTGTAGCACTATTAGCTACTATAATGCCAGACATATTAAAGACAATATATATGAAGCAGAAGGAAAAAGAAACTATTTTAGGTTGGTGACTTTGAAAACAATGCATCTAAACGACAGAGAATTTCATTCCTATGATATAGCAGGAACTTTGGATAAGCAGTATGTGTTAGTTGGTTATCATAGTTTTGTAAAATTTGGACAACGTATAATTGTTTTTTAACTCCACATTAGCCTACAAGATTGGATACGACAACACAAACTTGTAATTGGACATAGACTTAAGCAAGAATTGATATCAATTCTACGGTATTTTTGTATTAAATATTTTATTTACTTTTTAAAGTTTTTTTATTTTATATATTTTTATTTAGTTAACATTTCCTACCCGGTGACATGTTTGAAGCTATTGAATACTTGGTACCATAAGAGAAGCTGGAAGATGGATTTTGTATGGATAATGTAGTAGTGGTGAACAGTAGAGGGAAAATAACAAGGTTATGTGATGACAATATGGGACTAGATCTTCAATTTATCCATAATAATATTGCATGTATCTTGCACAACTTTTTGAATGACTGCGATGGGCTCGAAATTAATCAAACTAATGATTCCAGATTGCTTATTGATGTTTGAAGGGATCCACGAGCATTTCATGAGTAAGATTATTCATATATTAATTTTTGTTTATTGTTTTATTTTATATTTATTACTAATTGTTGGTTTTATTTTTTGTACAATGATGTTTTCACGACCATACATAAGCATCCCTTATTTATGACCCCTTCTTATTGTACTACTTTTCGTCTGCTCGCCCACGTATCTCTGCTTCAATATAGAAGATCATCAATCGTGTCGGCATTTAGGAGGACTTTGGCCCAAATTTTTGCAAGATATCAATGTATTAGCTTTTCATGGACCCAATAGAAGAAAAATAATAATTAACCAAATTAAAGCTAATATTTGAAAAGGGTTTTGGCATGGCCAAGTTTTCATTATTCAAATTACCCTTGGTCATTAGGAGGACCCTGCTTCAAGTTTTCATTTTTATTTACTTAATATTTCCTAATCAGTGACATGTTTGAAGCTATTCAATACTTGGTATCATCAACGAAGCTGGAAGATGGATTTGGTATGGATAATGTAGTAGTGGTGAATGGTAGAGGAAAATCACAAGGTCATGTGATGATAATATGGGACTAGATCTTTAGTTTATCCATAATAATATTGCACATGTCTTGCACGACTTTTTGAATTAAACTAAAGATTTCAGATTGCTTATTGATGTTTTAAGGGATCGATGAGCATTTCATGAGTAAGATTATTCATATATTAATTTTTATTTATTGTTTTAATTTATATTAATTTTTAATTGATTGTTTCATTTGTTGTATAGTTATGTTTTCAAGACCATACATAACTATCCCTTATTTATGACCCCTTCTGGTCGTACTGCTTTTCGTTTGCTCGCCCATGTATCTCTGCTTCAATATAGCATATCATCAAACGTGTTGACCTTTAGGAAGACTTTGGCACATATTTCTGTAGGATATCCATGTATTAGCTCTTCATGGACCCAATGGGTTAAAAATAATAATAGACCAAATTATAGCCAAGAATTGAATAGGTATTTGGCATGGCTAAGTTCTCATTATTAAAATTACCTTTGGTCATTTTTTGTTGTCATGAGTAATCTTGTATCTAATGATGTCGTGGCAAGTTTAATTTATTTCTATTTTATTTATACACCATTTTATTTTATAAATCTAAAAGATATATGTGTTTATGTAATGTAGGGAATTGCTTAAGTATTAGACGAAGAGTTAAACCTTCTTTGGCTTGGTTTTCTTGGAATGCTATTCTATATGCTACTAGCATTTCACATAAATTTGATTAATAGTAAGTGTTGCACACAACAAACTTATGCCAATCTGTTTATTTCATTATTAACTTTTCTTACACTTTGAGAGTCTCAATGGTCAGTGGATAGATTGTGAAAATAATTACTATATTTTTTTACGAATGATTGATATTAATGACAGGTTTAACGTTCGTAGCACTATCAAATACTATAATGTCATACATATTAAAGACAATATATATGATTGATATTAATGACAGGTTTAACGTTCGTAGCACTATCAAATACTATAATGTCATACATATTAAAGACAATATATATGAAGCAGCAGGAAAAGGAAACTACTTTAGGTTGGTGACTTTGAAAACAGTGCATCCAAATGATAGAGAATTTTGTTCATATGATATTGCGAAAACTTTGGATAAGCAGTATGTTTTGGATGTCTATCATAGTTACGTAGAATCTGGACAACGTATAACTATTTTTGAACACCACATCAACCTACAAGATTGGATCCAACAACAACAACTTGTTATCAGACATAGACTTAACCAAGAATTGATATTAATTCGACGGTATTTTTGTAATTCATATTTTATTTACTTTTTAATGTTTTTTTATTTTATATATTTTTATTTAGTTAATATTTCCTATATGGTGACATGTTTGAATCTATTCAATACTTGGTATCATCAAAGAAACTAGAAGATCGATTTTGTATGGATAATGTAGCAATGGTGAGCAGTACAGGGAAAATCTCAAGATCATGTGATGATAATATGGGACTAGATCTTCAGTTTATCCAAAATAATATTGCTCCTATAGACTCGAAATGAATCAAACTAATGATTTCAGATTGCTTATTGATGTTTTAAGGGAATCCACGAGCATTTCATGAGTAAGATTATTCATATATTAATTTTTATTTATTGTTTGAATTTATATTAATTATTAATTGTTGGTTTTTTTTTTTTTTTTTGTACACTGATGTTTTCACGACCATACATAAGCATCCCTTATTTATGACCCCTTCTTGCTGTACTACTTTTCGTTTGCTCACCCACGTATATTTTCTTCAATATAGCATACCATGAAACGTGTTGGCCTTTAGGAGGACTTTGACACATATTTCTGCAAGATATCCATCTATTAGCTCTTCATGGACCCAATGGGTGAAAAATAAATCTAAAAGATGTATGCGTTAATGTAATGTAGGGAAATGCTCAAGTTTTAGATGAAGAGTTTAACCTTCTTTGGCCTTTGTGGACCCGCATTTTTCACGTGCGCCCCCACTCGATTGGCGAGACTCGCTTTTTATTTGTGAAAAATTAATTTTAGAAAAGTTGGAGTCGCCACCTATTTTATTTTTATTTTAAAGGGAAAATAAAACAAGAAAGAAAAACCCTAAAAAAATGACTCCATTGTTTTGGAAAAAAGCATGTCTTTGGGAAACCTGAGTCTAGGTCCGGGGATTAGGTTACTTATTGGGAAGGTACCTCTAGGAGGTAGCACCCCTCTAAGCCCTAAAAAGGTCTCTATTGACTAAGTTGAGGGAAACATGGCAATTAATCAGTTAATTATAAATACATAAACAGGCTAGGTGATTTTAGAGAGCGGCGTGCCAAACACAATCAAATTACAATAAAGGAGAGTTAGGGTGCATACCTGAATCGCTCTTCAAGCGCTATCATAAAACATAAAAGTTAGTGTAGAAATGTAGCACACAACATTTGTTTTATTCAAGCAAATCAAGCATATATCAAGACATCAAAGAATCACGTCAAATATGGATATGGTCATCAATGGCATACAAGTCCATAGAGTTCTAGAAATTAGATGAGAAGAGAGCGTACCTGGATAGCAAGTCGGTACTCCTCTATGGGAATCAAGAGCATCTCAACAATAAATATGAAACAAATTCATGTATATCATCAGGAAGAATCAAAAATCAACATATCAAGCAAACAATATTAAAGAAGGTATAATGAATGTCGGACCCCCCACCAAAGTCCATATTACTTTTGCACGAATCGATTCAATGAATTCCATTGTTTGGAATCATGAAGTTTGTTCATGCTTGTTGAAAATCAAGAAAATCATGAAAATAGTTAAAAATCAGATAAAACAGTGAAAGTGCATGCCTGAAGGAAAATGGTAGCAAATAGCATGTTAAAATTGGGATTTTATACCTAGATGCTCCTAAGATGGATTTTTTTCAAAGCTGGGAATATTCAGCTGAACAATGGTTTCAAAATTCAATTTAAAACAATAAGTTCCCAATCAAAGAAGTAAATAGAGGGGAAGGTGTATGTAGTAAGGTTGCCATGATGGAGTGGAGTCTGGAGGTGTGATTGGGACTGCAGTGCTGGCGTTGAACCCCAAAATGCATTCTGCCCTCTTTTGGCACGTTCCGAAGCTCCCTGTTATTCACAGTTTTGGTGACTTCCAGTGAGGGATGAAGAATTCCAGCAAACTTGGGTTGCTGTTGAGAAATACGAACCCTGGCGTAACCAACTTTCCCTATCCATGTCTTCCTTGGAGTGGTTTAATGCAGCTTGAGTGACATAGTTGACATATGGGTCCGGTATCATCTGATCTAATTGGGGATGATCTATGAATTCTTTAAATGATACAAACAAACTGCTCTTCCCCAGCATATTTCAGGTACTTCTCAATGACATTGTTGTTGTACTTCCACATGGAGAGGTGCTTATATTGACCCTCTAATTGGTTGAGCATTTTTGTTCTTGCCCCTGAACCCTCAAGTTCAAATACATATTGCACAACATAATTCCCAAATGGATCTTGGGACAGGATAAGAGCATTGGCAATAATTGTAGATAGCAAGCGGCATCTATGCTCACCATCAGAATGGCCAAGGCATTTTTAAAATACAAGCAGCCATAACAATCTGCTGCAGGTTCAACACAGTGAGCACTCTTAGCTTCAAGAAGGAACTCGATATATCCAGGCATCAAGTACTGCGAGCAGCATTCTTGTAATCCCCATCTGAGCACAAATTCCCATTCCCAATGTCGTTAAGGTCAACAGCAGTAGCCTTCATTTTCTCAACATCCGTTTCAACTTGAACATTCATTCTCTCCTTTTTATAAAAAAAAATTCTATTTCAAAGTCCTTCGCGGACTCCTTTTCTAAAGTCTGAATGTGTGGTGGGATCACTATGCACAAATCTCAAATTACCATGTTCCCCCTTCTTTGATTGATCACCCTTCCTTTTGTAGTAATCTCATCAGGAACTGATTTTTCCAAGCTATAATTCATGGTGTTTTGGTCCAGATTTTAGTCCAAGAGATGCAGGCCTTTGATGGTCGAACTTCCTTTTTATCTCAAGCAATTCACGAACATAAATTATGGGAATATCACCAGGCTGAACCATAGTACCAGTTTCGCTGTCTTGTCAGACTGAATATAGTAAAATTGGTTCCTAAACAGGATCTCTTCTCTTTTCTATGCCTATTTTAGGTAGACATGGCATTTTGATTCCTCGATGCGGCACAAAGCGGAGGAGGGGGATATATTGGTTCGAATTTTGACTAATTCAACCCATTGTGTTTCTGGAATCCTGTTAGAGGAACTGAAGATTATCATATCTTGTCATTCTTTCAGATTCAAGGATGCAATCTTTATTGCCAGCACCAGAAGCAACAGCAACAACCACAACTACAAGTTCGGCTTGAACTGTTTCAGGTATTGCATCATCTAAAGATCTAAAGACCTTCTGGAATTAGACAATTTCGATTATTGGATGGAATATCCTCTTCACTATTAGCACCAATAGCATTGTCACAGATCTGCTGATGGGTTAGTGAAGAATTAGAATTTGCCAGAAGCTGATTTAAGACCCCCATCTGGTGAGAAACTCGAAGACAATCAGCATGGTTATTAACTTCTCGATGAGGACGTACATAAGGCTGCAAATAAATTGTGATTGCTGGAATATCCATCCAGCATTGCTGTGAATCAAACTCCACTTGTTGTGGTCGTACGGCAAAGGGATACAATTTTCCCAAACTGATAGTTCTTTACGAAAATATTGTGCAACTTTATACAGCCAATAACCTAGCTAACAGAATCTTGATCATCTTGTATCAGATCCTCAAATATTGACATGGTGTCAGCCTTTGAATGAGCAGTTTCAACAGTAGCAGCAAACTTTCCCAGATTTGATGCAGCAGATCTCTTCACCATTGGCATGTCATCTTGACAAAACTGGCTATATATTGCTATATTGAAGTAGATGACGTATTCTAGAAAACTGTGCTTGTCAACTGGATTAATTTCTCATGACATTCAGAGGAACCACGTACTTCTTCATTTGAATCTTCCCACCAAGCATTTAATTGAATTCTGGATTCTTATATTACCAATAAGATAAACAAACTAATTCTTGTAGCTTCACTTACAAGATCGTAAATACCTTGCTGCCATTCGTTCTTAAGTTTCAAACCTTTGCTCACAAACTCATCTGATTTGTCAATTTTCTCACAATTTTCTCATAGATTTTTCTGTAGCTCAGAACCTCGGAATTCAAGAATCCATTAGGAAATCAGTGGTGTAAAGCACAAGAACACAACTGTTTTGCGTGATTTAGGCATGCATATCTATCCAGAGAACAGTGACAATCTGCTGTTGATGGGTGCAAATCAAATAGGCATATAGTGCATTCCCTCTCGTTGATGGCACCAAAATTAGTCTCCATTTTCAATGCCAATGAAAAAAACCACAAAGAAATTCCCTCCTCATATGCTTCTTCTCAACATGTGCCTTGAGCGTTCTTGTTAAGACTCCGTCCTTTCCACAGATCTATTTCCATTTTAAATTGTCCAAAGAATTTCTCTTCAATAAAGTTGCCGATTAGCTCTCACCACTTCATCCCTATTCATGTACGGCCGTAGGCGTCGTTCTATCAAATTCTGGGCAGGTTCAATATCTTTACGCGAACCTTTCTTGCTATCAATTCTGTTGCATAACAGAGCATCCTGAGGAACCTCACTCCTCTCCTTATTCTTCTCCAAATCTTGTTGTTTCTAAATGCTTTCAAAGGTTGAAATCAGTACCTTCTTCATCTCAAAGAAACAAACTATAGGAGCAACATGATCGTCAACGTATTCAAATTCTGGACTCTTCATAAAATCACTAGTGGATATGGTTTTGTCTAAAGGAACCAGACCTTCCAATCAACTTGGGGAAATATCCATGGTTCTAAGGATTGGAATGGATGCTAACTATGATATTTGAAGCAGAAGACTGATAGTGTAACTAGGAGTGCAGCCTCAGGTGCTTTCAACTTTCTTCTTAGAATCAAGTATGATGAGTTTATTGCATATAAACCCTCAAGGCGAGCTTTGCCACTTGGAAATTTATACTCTGTGCTTCGTTGGCTGGTGTCTTTCGAACTAGAGGTTTATTAGCAGTATAGATACTGCTGCTCATTGCCTCACTCTTCCTTTTAACCGGAAGAAACCCACTTCTAACTGTCTTGGTATAACCATTCTGCCGATGCGTCACCAGGAGCATCAAGCACTCTGTCATTCTGAATATAATACGAAATATTAATAGGACCTCCCATTTGAGCCAGCTGG
This sequence comes from Vitis riparia, assembly GCF_004353265.1. Taxonomy (NCBI): domain Eukaryota; kingdom Viridiplantae; phylum Streptophyta; class Magnoliopsida; order Vitales; family Vitaceae; genus Vitis; species Vitis riparia. Next base: position 15,811,579 of record NC_048445.1, read on the forward strand.
GAAGCACAAGGTACCACCTTCTTGGATGCAGCAAAGAACCAGCACATCTCATTGAACTCTTGGGGGTGTTCGTTTAAAATTTTAACCAGCAGTTTTGATGAAAGAAAATTATCTGTCGGAGCAACCATAAACTCTCTTTAGAAGATCTAATATTCTCGGGATCAATGGATACCACAATCTTTGCTTGCACAGTGTTTACAAAATTGGTATCGGTGTTCAGGTTGCTCTTAGAGCATGATTCATTCTGGACAGATGTAACGTTGGAAGATTTTAACCTGGAAGCTATTGCCTACAATTCTCTTTTGATCTTTATTTGAAACCAGAGAACAGCAAGCTACGCAATGGGTTCAGCTTGTGGAGAACACCTTGAACTTCTACCAGGATAAAACTGTCCAGAAATACCTTCAAAGGCCTTTCTCTTGCAGGATAGGCCCCAACTGCCTAAAAAAAAGAACTTGATCCACCATTAGTCTTCTCAATCAAAGAACCAGAACTTCCAGAAGAGGCCCCTATATTATCAGCAGAAGCACTAACAAGTGACACCTGCTCTGTTCCTAATCCACCTGACTTGTACAGGCCTGCTCCCATTTGTCTTAAAAAGCTCATTGCCTCATCTATAATTCCAAATCTACCCAATAGATCAACGATGCAAGTATAATGTTCAATTGTGGGATCAAGACAACACTGGTATTTCATGAAGTCTTACCTTGGTCCACCATTAAATTTTTTTATCGCTTGTCCTCAAAAAAACATATGGGGTGAATTCATCCAGAATTGTGCCTTGAACTGATTTCCCTTTACTACTTTCCTCATTCTCAAGAGGAGCAATTGGGGATAGCAGGTTGGATTTTTTTCTCATGCTCTTTGAGCATTTCCTCAAGATTTCCCCATTTCAACAATTTAGTTAAGTTTCTCTCAAATTCATTACTTGATAGTTCCAGTACAGTGCAGCTGCCAGTCAGCAATGGAAGCTCTCCTGAGAGCCCATTTGAGGAGAGATTAAGGATGTTCAAAGTTGTTGATGCGATCATATTTATCAGCCCTGAAAGATTGTTGACTCAAATCCAATTCAATTAGAACCAAAGGATCTCCTTTCAGCAGGTTATTGGGGATAGACTCAGCAAATCTGTTGTCGCTGGGCTTGAGGACCTCGAGAGCGTACAAAAAATTAAATCCAGGTAACTTTCCAGATAGTTCAATGTAGCTCAAATCCAACACCTTCATGTTAGCAAGTTCTAGTGGTCCACCTCCACTCACAAGTGACCCCATAAGCTGGTTATGGCTAAGATTTAAATACGTAACAGTCAAGAAAACACCGGATAAAATAAGTCTCTGCAAACCAGAATTTATTAGCATATTCCCATTAAAGTCAACATGAATGGCACTTGAAAAATCGCAAGAATTCCTCACCTAGATGTCCACTGAGCATATTCCCATGCAAGCCAAGAATTTCAGGTTTTGAATGCAGCTCAAAAACCTTTTATAATTTTACTTTCAAACCCATTTAACGATAAACTAAGGGATGCTAAATTAATCAGTTCTGCCAATGATGCTGCCATATCACCAAAAATGCGACTGAAATCTAAAGATTGGATTGATTCTAACCCTTTCATCAATCTGGAGACCCTCTAATGGCTCGGATGCAATGGAATTGTCATTGTTGTAAGTCATCGATTGCAGCAAAGTGGCAGTGTTTCCTCTTCTAGTAGTTAGTTGGACTATGTGGTATCTCCAGCCTCGGCCAATGGATAGTCAGGAGCCTCTGGAGGACTCGCCAGTTGAGTTACAGTGTCTGAAACAAAGGGTAGGAAGTTCACAGGCATTAACAGAGAAGCTGCATTTTTAATAGTTAACCATCTGTAGTAAACCTTTCTCCATGAAATTTCTTTCTCTCACCGAAGAACCCAGATATTAACAAAACATCATTAAGATCAAACAGATCCTCGGGTTTAGGAAGATCTATGGAGAATTCATCAAAATTTCTTACAAATCTAGTCTCCTTTAAAAGCTTCAACTACCGAAGAATCTACCTGTAGATCTTGCCAATTCATGTAAAGATATATTAGGATATCCTCCTGTTCAGCCTGAGGCTTGCCTTCAAACCCAGGGGATCCCAATTTGACCAAGATCGTTTGATCTAGCAGCTCAAGGACTACAAGGGCTCTAAATAATGAACTTTCCACAGAATCTGTAGGATATGAAAGGCAACGCTCATCACACGGCTTGAGGAATGAACCAGATGGGATCATACACAGGTCTTGATTTCGCAATTGAATGTATGACCCTGTAACCATTTTGTATATAGGTAGAGCACGTAAAACTTCAAGCTTTTCCCTTCTATACTTTGAGCCATTAGAAGAGAAATCAGAAGTGAAAAGTGTACAGAGTTCCATACGCTATTAAGCCGCGCATTCTATGAAACAACGTTTCTTTCTGACATACTCTCAAACAATTGCCTCGCAATACCCATGCATCCGATTTTTGAGTACACGTCAACCAAAGCCGTCTCCACAAACACATTACTTTCAAAACCACCCCGAGCCCAAAAGAATAGTGCACTGATTTCGCAATCTGGGTCAAGCCTGGAAACACTGCCTTCCGACAAGAGGACCTCCTCTGGTTTTGTATTCTCTGATTTTATGGTAACCAAACTTAGCAAGTGCAATAAACAGCCGACATACCCTTCGGACAATCTTCTCTAGATCCCATATTGTGATAGCAGTTCCAGAATTCTGGAGTGTTTGACCTCTTTGCTGAATCTCATGACTATATTCCCAAGCCTTGGAATCACCCCCATATCAAGAATTGATGGCTATGTGACGGGTAGGAAGAAAGGCAAAACAGGTATGATAGAGAGTAGAGGAAACGATAGGAAAGCAGACATGGGAGATTAAAAGAAAATAAAACCACATCTCATGATTTTTCAATAGGCTCAGGTTAGTGGGAACAGGCATGGAGTTATATGCTTCCGAAGACATTAATGACATCCAAAATCAAAACAAGGCAAACAGGAAAGTAACCAATCTCAACAAAGCAAATTGTGGCCCTTTTTGTCCACACAAAAATCAACAAAACAATTAAATATTCAGGAGTCGAACACACGGAAAAAATCAAATATAGGTAAGAATTCCAAAAGCAATGAGGTGCATACCTGGACAGCTTTGGTTTGCAATGGCTCTGCTTCTCCAATTCCTTTGTGTTTTTCCTCCAATACCTCTCCTTTTCTCCTCCAATGCGTGCCCCTTCTCTCTGCGTGTTTTTTTTTCTTCTTCTTTCTCCTTTTCTCCTTTTCTTTATATATCGCAGCCCCTTCTTGCAGAATATTTTGTTTCCTTATTTTTTTTTAGTCTTCTCCTTCAAAAGCCAATCTTCCCAATTTCGAATTCCCCTCCAAAACCTTCCAAGGGGAGTCCCACTTTCTGCATGATATGAATGTATTAGCTCTTCATGGAGCCAATCAATGAAAAATAATAATAGACCAAATTAAAGCCAAGTATTCAAAAGGGTTCTGGCATGGCCAAGTTCTCATTATTCAAATTACCCTTGGTCATTTTTTTTCTTCATGGGGAATCTTGTAGCTCATGAAGTCGTGGCAAGTTTAATTTATTTCTGTTTTATTAATATATTTTTTTTATATAAATCTTAAAGATGTATGTGTTAATGTAATGTAGGGAAATGCTCAAGTTTTAGACGAGAAGTTAAACCTTCTTTGGCTCGATTTTCTTCGGATGGTATTCTATATGCTACTAGCATTTCACATAAATTTGATTAACAGTAAGTGTTATAGACAGCATACTTATGCCATTCTTTTATTAACTTTTCTAACACATTGAGAGTCTCAATGTATAGTGGATAGATTCCGAAAAAAAATTACTATATATTTTTTGTATGAATTATTGATATTAATGACAGGTTTAACGTCCGTAGGACTATCAGCTACTATAATGTCAAACATATTAAAGACAATATATATGAAACTGAAGCAAAAGGAAACTATTTTAGGTTGGTGACTTTGAAAACAATGCATCTAAATAATAGAGAATTCCGTTCCTATGATATTGTGGGATCTTTGGATAAGGAGTATGTGTTAGCTGGTTATCATAGTTTTGTAAAATCAAGACAATGTATAATTGTTTTTTAACTCCACATTAGCCTACAAGTGTGGACACGACAACACAAACTTGTAAATCAGACATAGACTTCAACTAGAATTGATATCAATTGTACAGTATTTTTGTTATAAATATTTTATTTACTTTTTAATGTTTTTTTGTTTTATATATTTTTATTTAGTTAATATTTCCTATCTGGTGACATGTTTGAAGCTATTCAATACTTGGTATCATCAAAGAAGCTAGAAGATGGATTTGGTATGGATAATGTAGCAGTGGTGAACGGTAAATGGAAAATACAAGATTATGTGATGACTATACGGGACTAGATCTTTAGTTTATCAATCATAATATTGAATGCGTGTTACACGACATTTTGAACACTTGCTATGGTCTCGAAATAAATCAAACTAGTGATTTCAGATTGCTTATTGATGTTCTAAGGGATCCACGAGCATTTCATGAGTAAGATTATTCATATATTAATTTTTATTTATTGTTTTAATTTATATTAATTATTAATCGTTTGTTTTATTTGTTATAGAATGATGTTTTCACAACCATAGATAAGCATCCCTTATTTATGATGCCTTCTTGTAGTGCTACTTTTCGTTTGCTCGCCCACGTATCTCTACTTCAATATAGCAGATCATCAAACATGTTGGCATTTAGGAGGACTTTGGCAAATATTTCTGCAGGATATCCATGTATTGGTTTTTCATGGATCCACTAGGTTAAAAAGAATAATAGACCAAATTATAGCCAAGAACTGAAAAGGGTTTTGGCATGGCCAAGTTCTCATTATTCAAATTACCCTTGGTCATTTTTTGTTTTCATAGAAAACCTTGTAGCTCATGATGCCATGGCAAGTTTAATTTATTTCTATTTTATTTATACATTATTATTATTTTTTTTTTATAAATCTAAAAGATATATGTGTTTATGTAATGTTGGGAAATGCTCAAGTTTTAGACGAAGAGTTAAACCTTCTTTTGCTTTGTTATTTTGGGATGGTATTCCATATGGTACTATCATTTCACATAAATTTGATTAATAAAAAGTGTTGCATTCAATATACTTATGCCATTTTATTAACTTTTCTAACAACTTGAGAGTCTCAATGTGGAGTGGATAGATTGTAAAAAAAAATTAGTATATATTTTTTTTATGAATGAGTGATATTAATGACAAGTTTAACGTCTATAGCACTATCAGCTACTATAATGTTAGACATATTAAAGACAATATATATGAAGCAAAAGCAAAAGGAAACTATTTTAGGTTGGTGACTTTGAAAACAGTGCATCCAAAGGACAAAGAATTTCGTTCCTATGATATTACAAGAACTTTGGTTAAGTAGTATGTGTTAGTTGGATATCATAGTTTTGTAAAATCAGGACAACGTATAATTGTTTTTTAACTCCACATTAGCCTACAAGATTGGATACGACAACACAAACTTGTAATCAGACATAGACTTAAAGCTAGAATTGATATCAATTCTATGGTATTTTTGTAATAAATATTTTATTTAATTTTTAATGTTTTTATTTTATTTTATATACTTTTATTTAATTAATATTTCCTATCTGGTGATTTGTTTGAAGCTATTCAATACTTGGTATCATCAAAGAAGCTAGAAGATGGATTTGGTATGGATAATGTAGGAGTGGTGAACGGTAGAGGGAATATCACAAGGTCATGTGATGACAATATGGGACTAGATCTTCAGTTTATCCATAATAATATTGCACGTGTCTTGCACGACTTTTTTAACGACTGCTATGGGCTCGAAATGAATCAAACTAATAATTTCAGATTTGCTTATTGATGTTTTAAGGGATCCACGAGCATTTCATGAGTAAGATTATTGACATATTAATTCTTATTTATGTTTTTAACTTATATTAATTATTAATTGTTGGTTTTATTTTTTATAGAGTGATCTTTTCACGACCATACATAAGCACCCCTTATTTATCACCCCTTCTTGTCGTACTACTTTTCGTTTGCTCGCCCACGTATCTCTGCTTCAAAATAGCATATCATCAAGCGTGTTGGACTTTAGGAGGACTTTGACACATATTTCTACAGGATATCCATGTATTAGCTCTTCATGGACCTAATGGGTGAAAAAGAATAATAGACCAAATTATAGCCAAGAATTGAAAAGGGTTTTAGCAGGGCCAAGTTCTCATTATTCAAATTACCGTTGGTCATTTTTTTCTTAATGGGGAATCTTGTAGCTCATGATGTTGTGGCAATTTAAATTTATTTTTATTTTATTTATACATTTTTTTTTAATAAATCTAAAAGATATATGTGTCAATGTAGTATAGGGAAATGCTCAAGTTTTAGACGAAGAGTTAAACCTTATTTGGCTTGGATTTCTTGGGATGGTATTCGATATGCTACTAGCATTTCACATAAATTTGATTAAGACTAAGTGTTACATACAACATACTTATGCAACTTTTTTTATTTTTTTATTAACTTTTCTAACACATTGAGAATCTCAATGTGCAGTGGATAGATTGTGAAAAAAATTAGTATATATTTTGTTTACGAATGATTGATATTAATGACAAGTTTAACGTCTATAACACTATTAGCTACTATAATGTCAGACATATTAAAGACAATATATATGAAGCAGAAGCAAAAGGAAACTATTTTAGGTTGGTGACTTTGAAAACAGTGCATCCAAACGACAGAGAATTTCGTTCCTATGATACTGCGGGAACTTTGGATAAGCAGTATGTGTTAGCTGGCTATCATAATTTTGTAAAATTTGGACAACGTATAATTGTTTTCTAACTCCACATCAGCCTACAACATTGGATACGACAACACCAACTTGTAATCGGACATAGACTTAACCAAGAATTGATATCAATTCTACGGTATTTTCGTAATAAATATTTTATTTAATTTTTAACGTTTTATTATGTGATATATTTTTATTCCGTTAATGTTTCCTATCCGGTAACATGTTTGAAGCTATTCAATACTTTGTGTCATCAAAGAAGCTGGAAGATGCATTTGGTATGGATAATGTAGAAGTGGTAAACGGTAGAGGGAAAATCACAAGGTCATATGATGACAATATGGGACTAGATCTTCAGTTTATTCATAATAATATTGCACATGTCTTGCACGAATTTTTGAACGACTGCTATGGGCTCGAAATGAATCAAACTAATGATTTTAGATTGCTTAAGAATGTTTTAAGGGATCAACGAGCATTTCTTAAGTAAGATTATTCATATATTAATTTTTATTTATTGTTTTAATTTATATTAATTATTAATTGTTGGTTTTATTTGTTGTACAATGATGTTTTCACGACCATACATAAACATCCCTCATTTATGACCCCTTCTTGTGGTATTACTTTTCGTTTGCTCGCCCACATATCTCTACTTCAATATAGCAAATCATCAAACATGTTAGCCATTAGGAGGACTTTGGCAAATATTTCTGCAGGATATCCATGTATTAGTTTTTCATGGATCCAATGGAGTAAAAATAATAATAGACCATATTATAGCTAAGAATTGAAAAAGGTTTTGGCACGACCAAGTTCTCAATATTCAAATTACCCTTGGTCATTTTTTGTTTTCATGCGAAATCTTATAGCCCATGATGTCGTGGCAAGTTTAATTTATTTATGTTTTATTTATACATTTTTTTTTTATATAAATCTAAAAGAATATATATGTTTATGTAATGTAGGGAAATGCTCAAGTTTTAGACGAAGAGATAAACCTTATTTTGCTTGGTTTTTTTGGGATGGTATTCCATATTGTACAATCATTTCACATAAATTTGATTAATAGAAGGTGTTGCATTCAACATACTTTGAAAACGGTATTCCAGGTTTAACGTTTGTTGCACTACGGCTACTATAATGTCAAACATATTAACAACAATATATATGAAGCAGAAGCAAAAGAAAACTATTTTAGGTTGGTGACTTTGAAAACGGTGCATCCAAATAATAGAGAATTTCATCCCTATGATATTGTGGGAACTTTGGATAAGCAATATGTGTTAGCTAGCTATCATAGTGTTGTAAAATATGGACAACGTAAAATTGTTTTTTAACTCCACACCAGCCTACAACATTGGATACGACAACACCAACTTGTAATTGGACATAGACTTAAGCAAGAATTGATATATATATTCTACAGTATTTTGTTAATAAAAATTTTATTTACTTTTTATTGTTTTTTATTTTATTTTATATATTTTTATTTGGTTAATATTTCCTATTCGGTGACATGTTTGAAGCTATTCAATACTTTGTATCGTCAAAGAAGCTGGGAGATGAATTTGGTATGGATAATGTAGCAGTGGTGAACGGTAGAGAGAAAATTACATGATTATGTGATGACAATATGGGACTAGATCTTCAGTTTATCCATAATAATATTGCACGTGTTACACAATATTTTGAACAACTGCTATGGGCTCGAAATAAACCAAACTAATGATTTCAGATTGCTTATTGAGGTTTTAAGGGATCCACAAGCATCCCTTATTTATGACCCCTTATTGTCGTACTACTTGTCATTTGCTCGCCCACGTATCTCTGCTTCAATATAGCATATCATCAAATGTGTTGGCCTTTAGGAGGACTTTGGCACATATTTCTGCAGGATATCCATGTATTAGCTCTTCATGGACACAATGGTGAAAAATAATAATAGACCAAATTATAGCCAAGAATTGAAAAAGGTTTTGGCATGGCCAAGTTTTCATTATTCAAATTACCATTGGTCATTTTTTTTCTTCATGAGGAATCTTGTAGCACATGATGTTGTGGCAATTTAAATTTATTTTTGATTTATTTATACATTTTTTTTTATAAATCTAAAAGATGTTTGTGTTAATGTAGTGTAGGGAAATGCTCAAGTTTTAAACGAAGAGTTAAACCTTCTTTGGCTTGGTTTTCTTGGGATGGTATTTGATATGCTACTAGCATTTCACATAAATTTGATTAAGAGTAAGTGTTATATACAACATACTTATGCCATTTTTTATTTTTTATTTTTATTAACTTTTCTAACACATTGAGAGTCTCAATGTGCAGTGGATAGATTGTGAAAAAAATTACTATATATTTTGTTTACGAATTATTGATATCAATGACAGGTTTAACATCCGTAGCACTATCAGCTACTATAATGTCAAACATATTAAAGACAATATATATGAAGCAGAAGCAAAAGGAAACTATTTTAGGTTTGGTGGCTTTGGAAATGGTGCATCCAAATAACAGAGAATTTCGTCCCTATGATATTGCGGGAACTTTGGATAATTGTAAAATGTGGACAATGTAAAATTGTTTTTTAACTCCACATCAGCTTACAGCATTGGATACGACAACACCAACTTGTAATCGGACATAGACTTAACCAAGAATTGATATCAATTCTATGGTATTTTTGTAATAAATATTTTATTTACTTTTAAATTTTTGGTATTTTATGTATTTTTATTTAGTTAATGTTTCCTATCCAGTAACATGTTTGAAGCTATTCAATACTTTGTTTCATCAAAGAAGCTAAAAGATGCATTTTGTATGGATAATGTAGAAGTGGTAAACGGTAGAGGGAAAATTACAAGATTATGTGATGATAATATGGGACTAGATCTTCAGTTTATCCATAATAATAATGCACATGTCTTGAACGACTGTTATGGGCTCGAAATGAATCAAACGAATGATTTCAGATTGCTTATTGATGTTTTAAGGGATCCACGAGCATTTCATGGGTAAGATTATTAATATATTAATTTTTATTTATTGTTTTAACTTATATTAATTATTAATTGATGGTTTTATTTGTTGTGCAATGATGTTTTCATGCCCATACATAAGCATCCCTTATTTACGACCCCTTCTTGTCGTACTACTTTTCGTTTGCTTGCCCATGTATCTCTACTTCAATATAACAGATGATCAAACATGTTGGCTTTTAGGAGGACTTTGGCAAATATTTCTACAGGATATCCATGTATTAGTTTTTCATGGATGCAATGGGTTAAAAATAATAATATTCCATATTACAGCCAAGAATTGAAAAGGGTTTTAGCATGGCCAAGTTCTCATTATTAAAATCACCCTTGGTCATTTTTTGTTTTCATGGGAAATCTTGTAGCTGATGATGTCGTGGAAAGTTTAATTTATTTCTATTTTATTAATATATTATTATTATTTTTATAAATCTAAAACATATATGTGTTTATGTAATGTAGAGAAATTCTCAAGTTTTAGATGAAGAGTTAAACCTTATTTTGCTTGGTGTTTTTGGGATGATATTCCATATGGTACTATCATTTCACATAAATTTGATTAATAGAAAGTGTTGCGTTCAACATACTTATGCCATTTTTTTATTAACTTTTCTAACACCTTAAGAGTCTCAATGTGCAGTGGATAGATTGTGAAAAAAAATATTATATATTTTTTTACGAATGATTCATATTAATAACAAGTTTAACGTCTATAGCACTATCAGCTACTATAATGTCAGACATATTAAAGACAATATATATGAAGCATAAATAAAAGGAAACTATTTTAGAATGGTGACTTTGAAAACAGTGCATCATAACGAAAGAGAATTTCGTTCCTATGATATTGCGGGAACTTTGGATAAGCAGTATGTGTTAGCTGGCTATCATAGTTTAGTACAATCTGGACAATGTATAATTTTTTTTTTAACTCATATCAGCCTACAAGATTGGATACGACAACACAAACTTGTAATCGTACATAGACTTAAGCTAGATTTGATATCATTTCTACGGTATTTTAGTAATAAATATTTTATTTACTTTTTAATGTTTTTTTATTTTATATATTTTAATTTAGTTAAAATTTCCTATCTGTTGACATGTTTGATGCTATTAAATACTTGCTATCATCAGAGAAGTTGGGAGATGGATTTGGTATGGATAATGTAGCACTGGTCAACGGTAGAGGGAAAATCCCAAGGTCATGTGATGACAATATGGGACTAGATCTTCATTTTATCCATAATAATATTGCAAGTGTCTTGCACGAGTTTTTGAACGACTGCTATGGGCTCGAAATGAATCAAACTAATGATTTCAGGTCGCTTATTGATGTTTTAAGGGATCCACGATCATTTCATGAGTAAGATTATTCATATATTAATTTTCATTTATTGTTTCAGTTTATATTAATTATTAATTATTTTTTTTATTTGTTGTACAATGATATTTTCACGACCATACATAAGCATCCATTATTTATGACCCCTTCTTGTCCTACTACTTTTCGTTTCCTCGCCCACGTATCTCTACTTCAATATAGCATATCATCAAACGTGTTGGCTTTTAGGAGGACTTTGGCAAATATTTCTGTAGGATATCCATGTATTAGTTTTTCATGGACGCAATGGGTTAAAAATAGTAATATACCATATTATAGCCAATAATTGAAAAGGGTTTTAGCATGGCCATGTTCTCATTATTCAAATTACACATGGTCATTTTTTGTTTTCATGGGAAATCTTGTAGCTGATGATGCTGTGGCAAGATCATTTCACATAAGTTTGATTAATAGAAAGTGTTGCATTCACCATACTTGTGTCATTTTTTTTAATTAACTTTTCTGACACCTTGAGAGTCTCATGTGTAGTGGATAGATTGTGAAAAACATTAGTATATATTTTTTTACGAATGATTGATATTAATGACAAGTTTAACGTTTGTAGCACTATCAGCTACTACAATATCAGACATATGTAAGACAATATATTTGAAGCAGAAGCAAAATGAAACTATTTTAGGTTGGTGACTTTGAAAACAGTGCATCCAAACGACAGAGAATTTCGTTCCTATGATATTGCGGGAACTTTGGATAAGAAGTATGTGTTAGCTGGCTATCATAGCTTTGTAAAATTTGGACAACGTATAACTATTTTTTAACACTGTATCAGCCCACAAGATTGGATACGACAACACAAACTTGTAATCGGACATAGATTTAAGCTAGAATTAATATCAACTCTTTGGTATTTTTCTAATAAATATTTTATTTACTTTTTAATGTTTTTTTATTTTGTATGTTTTTATTTAGTTAAGATTTCCTATCCAGTGAGATGTTTGAAGCTATTCAATACTTGGTATCATCAAAGAAGCTAGAAAATTTATTTGGTATGGATAATGTACCAGTGGTAAACAACAGAGGGAAAATCACAAGGTCATGTGATGACAATATGAGACTAGATCTTCAGTTTATCCATAATAATATTGCATGTGTCTTGCAGGAATTTTTGAACGAATGTTATGGGCTCGAAATGAATCAAACTAATGATTTCAGATTGCTTATTGATATTTTAAGGGATCCACAAGCATTTGATGAGTAAGATTAATCATATATTAATTTTTATTTATTGTTTTAATTTATATTAATTATTAATCGATGGTTTTCTTTTTTGTACAATGATGTTTTCACGACCATACATAAGCATCCCTTATTTATGACCTCTTCTTGTCGTACTACTTTTCGTTTGCTCACCCACGCATCTCTACTTCAATATAGCATATTATCAAACATGTTAGCTTTTAGGAGGACTTTGGCAAATATTTCTGTAGGTTATCCATGTATTATAGCCAAGAACTGAAAAGGGTTTTGGCATGGCTAAGTTCTCATTATTCAAATTACCGTTGGTCATTTTTTGTTTTCATGGGAAATCTTGTAGTTGATGATGCCGTAACAAGTTTAATTTATTTCTTTTTTATTTATACATTATTATTTTTTTATAAATCTAAAAGATATATCTGTTTATGTAATGTAGGGAAATGCTCAAGTTTTAGATGAAGAGTTAAACCTTCTTTTGCTTGGTTTTTTTGCGATGGTATTCCATATGGTACTATCATTTCACATAAATTTGATTAATAAAAAGTGTTGCATTTAGCATACTTATGCCATAATTTTAATTAACTTTTCTAACACCTTGCGAGTCTCAATGTGCAGTGGATAGATTGTGAAAAAAATTAGTATATATTTTTTTACGAATGATTGATATTAATGACAAGTTTAACGTCTATAGCACTATCAGCTACTATAATTTCAGACATATTAAAGACAATATATATGAAGCAGAAGGAAAACAAAACTATTTTAGAATGGTGATTTTGAAAACGGTGCATCATAACGATAGAGAATTTCGTTCCTATGATATTGCGGGAACTTTGGATAAGCGGTATGTGTTAGCTGGCTATCATAGTTTAGTAAAATCTGGACAATGTATAATTGTTTTTTAACTCCATATCAGCCTACAAGATTGGATATGACAACACAAACTTGTAATTGGACTTAGACTTAAGCAAGAATTGTATCAATTCTACGGTATTTTTGCAATAAATATTTTATTTACTTTTTAAAGTTTTTTATTTTATATATTTTTAATTAGTTAACATTTCCTACCTGGTGACATGTTTGAAGCTATTGAATACTTGGTATCATAAGAGAAGTTGGGAGATGGATTTGGTGTGGATAATGTAGCACTTGTCAACGGTAGAGGGAAAATCCCAAGGTTATGTGATGACAATATGGAACTAGATATTCATTTTATCCATAATAATATTGCAAGTGTCTTGCACGACTTTTTGAATGACTGTTATGGGCTCGAAATGAATCAAACTAATGATTTTAGATTGCTCAAGTTTTAGACGAAGAGTTAAACCTTTTTTTGCTTGGTTTTTTTGGGATGGCATTCCATATGGTACTATCATTTTTATAAATTGGATTAATAGAAAGTGTTGCATTCAACATACTTATGCCATTTTTTTATTAACTTTTCTAACACCTTGAGAGTCTCAATGTGCAGTGGATAGATTGTGAAAAAAATTTGTATATATTTTTTTACGTATGATTGATATTAATAACAGGTTCAACGTTTGTAGCACTATTAGGTACTATTATGCCAGACGTATGAAAGACAATATATGTGAAGCAGAAGCAAAAGGAAACTATTTTTGGTTGGTGACTTTGAAAACAATGCATCTAAACGACAGAGAATTTTGTTCCTATGATATAGCAGGAACTTTGGATAAGCAGTATGTGTTAGTTGGCTATCATAGTTTTGTAAAATTTGGACAACGTATAATTGTTTTTTAACTCCACATCAGCCTACAAGATTGGATATGACAACACAAACTTGTCATCGGACATAGACTTAAGCAAGAATTGATATCAATTCTACGGTATTTTCTTAATTAATATTTTATTTACTTTTTAAGTTTTTTTATTTTATATATTTTTATTTAGTTAACATTTCCTACCTAGTGACACGCTTGCTTGGTATCATCAAAGAAGCTGGAAGATGGATTCTGTATGGATAATGTAACAGTGGTGGACGGTAGAGGGAAATTGACAAGGTCATGTGATGACACTATGGGACTAGATCTTCAGTTTATCCATAATAATATTGCATGTGTCTTTCACGACTTTTTGAATGACTGCTATGGGTTCGAAATGAATCAAGCTAATGATTTCAGATTGCTTATTGATATTTGAAGGGATCCACGAGCATTTCATGAGTAAGATTATTCATATATTAATTTTTATTTCTTGTTTGAATTTATATTAATTATTAATTGTTGGTTTTATATGTTGTGCAATGATGTTTTCACAACAATACATAAGCATCCCTTATTTATGAAGCATTCTTATCGTACTACTTTTCGTTTTACTCGCCCACGTATCCCTGCTTCAATATAGTAGATCATCAAACATGTCGGCGTTTAGGAGGACTTTGGCTCTAATTTCGGCAATATATCAATGTATTAGCTCTTCATAGACCCAATACATGAAAAATAGTAATTGACCAAATTAAAGCCAAGATTTGAAAAGAGTTTTGGCATGACCAAGTTCTGATTATTCAAATTACCCTTTGTCATTTTTTTTCTTCATGGGGAATCTTGTAGCTCATGATGTCGTGGCAAGCTTAATTTATTACTGTTTTATTTATACATTTTTTTTATAAATCTAGAAGATATATGTGTTTATGTAATGGAAGGAAATGCTCAAGTTTTAGACGAAGAGTTAAACCTTCTTTTGCTTGGTTTTTTTTGGGATGTTATTCCTTATGGTACTATCATTTTTATAAATTGGATTAATAGAAAGTGTTGCATTCAACATACTCATGCCATTTTTTTATTAACTTTTCTAACACCTAGAGAGTCTCAATGTGCAGTGAATAGATTGTGAAAAAAATTTGTATATATTTTTTTACGAATGATTGATATTAATAACAGGTTCAACGTCTGTAGCACTATCATCTACTATAATGCTAGACATATTAAAGACAATATATATGAAGCAGAAGCAAAAGGAAACTATTTTTGGTTGGTGACTTTGAAAACAATGCATCAAAACGATAGACAATTTCGTTCCTATGATATTGCAGGAACTTTGGATAAGCAGTATGTGTTAGTTGGCTATGATAGTTTTGTAAAATTTGGACAACGTATAATTGTTTTTTAACTCCACATCGGCCTGCAAGATTGGATATGACAACACAAACTTGTAATCGGACATAGACTTAAGCAAAAATTGATATCAATTCTACGGTATTTTTGTAATTAATGTTTTATTTACTTTTGAAAGTTTTTTTATTTTATATATTTTTATTTAGTTAACATTTATCCTCGGTGACATGTTTGAAGCTATTAAATACTTGGTATCATCAAAGATATTGGAATATGGATTTGGTATGGATAATGTAGCAGTGGTGAACGGTAAAGGGAAAATGACAAGGTCATGTGATGACAATATGGGACTAGATCTTCAGTTTATCCATAATAATATTGCTTCTGTCTTGCACGACTTTTTGAATGACTGCTATGGGTTCGAAATGAATCAAGCTAATGATTTCAGATTGCTCATTAATGTTTGAAGGGATCCACGAGCATTTCATGAGTAAGATTATTCACATATTAATTTTTGTTTATTATTTTAATTTATATTTATTATTAATTGTTGGTTTTATTTGTTGTACAATGATGTTTTCACGACCATACATAAGCATCCCTTATTTGTGACAGCTTCTTATCATACTAATTTTCATTCGCTTGCCCACGTACCTCTGCTTCAATATAGCAGATCATCAAACGTGTCAGTGTTTAAGACTTTGGCCCAAATTTCTGCAAGATATCAATGTATTAGCTCTTCATGGACCCAATACATGAAAAATAATAATCGACCAAATTAAAGCCAAGATTTGAAAAGGATTTTGGCATGGCCAAGTTCTCATTATTCAAATTACCGTTGGTCATTTTTTTTCTTCATGGGGAATCTTGTAGCTCATGATGTTGTTGTAAGTTTAATTTATTTTTGTTTCATTTTTACATTATTATTATTTTTATAAATCTAAAAAATATATCTGTTTATGTAATGTAGGGAAATGCTCAAGTTTTAGAAGAAGAGTTAAACCTTCTTTTGCTTGGTTTTTTTGGGATGGTATTCCATATGGTACTATCATATTTATAAATTTGATTAATAGAAAGTGTTGCATTCAACATACTTATGCCTTTTTTTATTAACTTTTCTAACACCTTGAGAGTCTCAATGTGCAGTGGATACATTGTGAAAAAAATTTGTATATATTTTTTTACGAATGATTAATATTAATAATAGGTTCAATGTCTGTAGCACTATCAGCTACTATAATGCCAAACATATTAAAGACAATATATATGAAGCAAAAGCAAAAGGAAACTATTTTAGGTTGGTGACTTTGAAAACAATGCATCTAAACTACAGAGAATTCCGTTCCTATGATATTGCAGGAACTTTGGATAAGCAGTGTGTTAGCTGGCTATCATAGTTTTGTAAAATTTGGACAATGCATAATTGTTTTTTAACTCCACATCAGCCTACAAGATTGGATACGACATCACAAACTTGTAATCGGACATAGACTTAAGCAATAATTGATATCAATTCTACGGTATTTTTGTAATTAATATTTTATTTACTTTTTAATGTTATTTTATTTTATATGTTTTTATTTAGTTAATATTTCCAAACCGGTGACATGTTTGAAGCTATTCAATACTTGGTATCATCAAAGGAGCTGGAAGATGGATTTGGTATGGATAATGTAGTAGTGGAGAACGGTAAAGGGAAAATTACAAGATTATGTGATGACAATATTGGACTGGATCTTTAGTTTATCCATAATAATATTTCACGTGTGGTACACGACATTTTGAACAACTGATATGGGCTCGAAATGAATCAAACTAATGATTTCAAATTGCTTATTGATGTTTTAAGGGACCCACGAGTATTTCATGAGTAAGGTTATTCATATATTAATTTTTATTTATTGTTTTAATTTATATTAATTTTTAATTGATTGTTTCATTTGTTGTATAGTTATATTTTCACGACCATACATAACTGTCCCTTATTTATGACCCCTTCTGGTCGTACTGCTTTTTGTTTGCTCGCCCACGTATCTCTACTTCAATATAGCATATCATCAAACGTGTTGACCTTTAGGAGGACTTTGGCACATATTTATGCAGGATATCCATGTATTAGCTCTTCATAGACCCAATGGGTTAAAAATAATAATAAACCAAATAATAGCCAAGAATTGAATAGGTATTTGGCATGGCTAAGTTCTCATTATTAAAATTACCCTTGGTTTTTTTTTTTGCGGTCATGAGAAATCTTGTATCTAATGATTCCCATGGCAAGTTTAATTTATTTCTATTTTATTTATACACTTTTTTGCTTTATAAATCTGAACGATATATGTGTTTATGTAATGTAGGGAAATGCTCAAGTATTAGACGAAAAGTTAAACCTTCTTTGGCCTAGTTTTCTTGGAATGGTATTCTATATGCTACTGGCATTTCTCATAAATTTGATTAATAGTAAGTGTTGCACACAACATACTTATGCCAATTTGTTTATTTGTTTATTAACTTTTCTTACACTTTGAGAGTCTCAATGGTCAGTGGATAGATTGTGAAAATAATTACTATATTTTTTTACGACTGATTGATATTAATGACAGGTTTAACGTTCGTATTACTATCAAATATTATAATGTCATACATATTAAAGACAATATATATGAAGCCGAAGGAAAAGGAAAACTTTAGGTTGGTGACTTTGAAAACAATGCATCTAAATAACAGAGAATTTCATTCCTATGATATTCCGGGATCTTTGGATAAGCAGTATGTTTTGGATGGCTATCATAGTTACGTAGAATCTGGAAAGCGTATAATTGTTTTTGAACACCACATCAGCCTACAAGATTGGATCCAACAACAACAACTTGTTATTGGACATAGACTTAACAAAGAATTGATATTAATTCTATGGTTTTTTTGTAATACATATTTTATTTACTTTTTAATGTTTTTTTATATTATATATTTTTATTTAGTTAATATTTACTATCCGGTGACATGTTTGTAGCTATTCAATACTTGGTATCATCAAAGAAACTAGAAGATGGATTTTGTATGGATAATGAAGCAGTGGTGAATAGTACAGGGAAACTCTCAAGATCATGTGATGATAATATGAGACTAGATCTTCAGTTTATCTAAAATAATATTGCTCCTATAGGCTTGAAATGAATCAAACTAATGATTTCAGATTGCTTATTGATGTTTTAAGGGATCCACGAGCATTTCATGAGTAAGATTATTCATATATTAATTTTTATTTATTGTTTGAATTTATATTAATTATTAATTGTTGGTTTTTTTTTGTACACTAATGTTTTCACGACCATACATAAGCATCCCTTATTTATGACCCCTTCTTGCTGTAGTACTTTTCGTTTGCTCGCCCACGTATCTCTTTTTCAATATAGCATACCAAGAAACATGTTGGCCTTTAGGAGGACTTTGGCACATGTTTCTACAGGATATCCATGTATTAGTTTTTCATGGACCCAATGGGTGAAAAATAATAATAGACCAAATTATAGCCAAGAATTGAAAAGGGTTTTGGCATGGCCAAGTTCTCATTATTCAAATTACCCATGATCATTTTTTTTCTTTATGGGGAATCTTGTAGCTCATGATGTCGTGGCAATTTTACTTTATTTCTGATTTATTTATGCATTAATTTTTTTTTTTTTATAAATCTAAAAGATGTATGTGTTAATGTAGTGTAGGGAAATGCTCAAGTGTTAGAGGAAGAGTTAAACCTTCTTTGGCTATGTTTTCTTGGGATGGTATTCGATATGTTTATAGCATTTCACATAAGTATGTTACAAACAACATACTTATGCCTTTTTTTAATTTTTTTATTAACTTTTCCAATACATTGAGAGTCTCACTCTGCAATGGATAGATTGGGAAAAAAATTACTATATATTTTTTTACGAATTATATATATTAATGACAAGTTTAACGTTCGTAGCACTATCGGCTGCTATAATGTCAAACATATTAAAGACAATATATATGAAGTAGAAGCAAAAGGAAACTATTTTAGGTTGGTGACTTTGAAAACAATGCATCCAAATAACTGGGAATTTCATTCCTATGATATTGCTGGAACTTTGGATAAGCAGTATGTGTTAGCTGGCAATCATAGTTTTGTAAAATCTAGATAGTATAACACCAACTTGTATTTGGACATAGACTTAACCAAGAATTGATATAAATTCTACGGTATTTTTCAAATACATATTTTATTTACTTTTGATTTTTTTTTATATATTTTTATTTAGTTAATATTAACTATCCGGTGACATGTTTGAAGCTATTCAATAGTTGGTTTCATCAAAGAAGTTGGAAGATGGATTTGGTATGGATAATGTAGCAGTGGTGAACGGTAGAGGGAAAACTACAAGATTATGTGATGACAATAAGGGACTAGATCTTCGGTTTATCCAAAATAATATTGCACATGTCTTGCACGACTTTTTGATCAATTGTTATGGGCTCGAAATGAATCAAACTAATGATTTCAAATTGCTTATTGATGTTTTAAGGGATCCACAAGCATTTCATGAGTAAGATTATTCATATATTAATTTTCATTTAATTTTTTAATTTATATTAATTATTAATTGTTTGTTTTATTTGTTTTATTTGTTGTACAATGATGTTTTCACGACCATACATAAGCATCCCTTATTTATGACCCCTTCTTGCCACACTACTTTTCATTTTCTACAGGATATCCATGTATTTTCTCTTCATAGACCCAATGGGTGAAAAATAATAATAGGCCAAATTATAGCCAAGAATGGAAAAGGGTTTAGGAATGGCCAACTTCTCATTATTCAAATTACCCTTGGTCATTTTTTTTTCTTCATGGGGAATCTTGTAGCTCATGATATCCATGTATGTTTTTTTTTAGAAATCTAAAAGATGTATGCGTTAATGTAATGTAGGGAAATGCTCAAGTTTTAGAGGAAGAGTTTAACCTTCTTTGGATGGTATTATATAAGTTATTAGCATTTCACATAAATTTTATTAACATTAAGTGTTACATACAACATACTTAAGCCATTTTTTTTTATATTAAATTTTCTAACACATTGACAGTCTCAATGGGGAGTGGATAGATTGTGAAAAAAAATTACAACATATTTTTTCACGAATTATTTATATTAATTACAAGTTTAACGTTTGTAGCACTATCAGCTACTATAATGTCAAACATATTAAAGCTACTATAATGACCCCTTCTTACCGTACTACTTTTCGTTTGCTCGCCCATGTATCTCTGTTTCAATATTGTAGATCATCAAACGTGTTGTCCTTTAGGAAGATTTTGGCACATATTTCTGCATGATATCCATCTATTAGCTCTTCATGGACCCAATGGGTGAAAAATAATAATAGACCAAATTATGGCCAAGAATTGAAAAGGGTTTTGGCATGACCAAGTTCTCATTATTCAAATTACCCTTGTTCATTTTTTTTCTTCATGGGGAATATTGTAGCTCATGAAGTCGTGGCAAGTTTAATTTATTTCTGTTTTATTTATACATTTTTTATTTATATAAATCTAAAAGATGTATGTGTTAATGTAATGTAGGGAAATGCTCAAGTTTTAGAAGAAGAGTTAAACCTTTTTTGGCTCGGTTTTCTTCGGATGGTATTCTATATGCTACTAGCATTTCACATAAATTTGATTAACAGTAAGTGTTATAGACAACATACTTATGCTATTTTTTTTTATTAACTTTTCTAACACATTGAGAGTCTCAATGTGTAGTGGATAGATTGCGAAAAAAATTACTATATATTTTTTTACGAATTATTGATATTAATGACAGGTTTAACGTCCATAGAACTATCAGCTACTATAATGTCAAACATATTAAAGACAATATATATATGAAGCTGAAGCGAAAGGAAACTATTTTAGGTTGGTGACTTTGAAAACAATGCATCTAAATAACAGGGAATTTCATTCCTATGATATTGCGGGATCTTTGGATAAGGAGTATGTGTTAACTGGTTTCATAGTTTTGTAAAATCTAGACAACATATAATTGTTTTTTAACTCCATATTAGCCTATATGTTTGGATACGACAACAAAAACTTGTAAATCAGACATAGACTTAAGCTAGAATTGATATCAATTCTACGATATTTTTGTTATAAATATTTTATTTACTTTTTAATGTTTTCTTATTTTATATATTTTTATTTAGTTAATATTTCATATCTGGTGACATGTTTGAAGCTATTCAATACTTGGTATCATCAAATAAGCTAGAAGATGAATTTGGTATGGATAATGTAGTAGTGGTGAACGATAAATGGAAAATTACAAGATTATGTGATGACTATATGAGACTAGATCTTTAGTTTATCAATCATAATATTGCACGTGTGTTACACGACATTTTGAACACTTGCTAGGGGCTCGAAATAAATCAAACTAATGATTTCAGATTGCTTATTGATGTTTTAAGGGATCCAAGAGCATTTCATGAGTAAGATTATTCATATATTGATTTTTATTTATTGTTTTAATTTATATTAATTACTAATCATTGGTTTTATTTGTTGTACAATGATGTTTTCATGACCATAGATAAGCATCCTTTATTTATGACCCCTTCTTGTAGTACTACTTTTCGTTTGCTTGCCCACGTATCTCTACTTCAATATAGCAGATCATCAGACATGTTGGCATTTAGGAGGACTTTGGCAAATATTTCTGCAGGATATCGATGTATTAGTTTTTCATGGACCCACTGGGTTAAAAATAATAATAGACCAAATTATAGCCAAGAATTGAAAAGGGTTTTGGCATGGCCAAGTTCTCATTATTCAAATTACCCTTGGTCATTTTTTGTTTTCATAGGAAATCTCGTAGCTCATGATGCTATGGGAAGTTTAATTTCTTTCTATTTCATTTATACATTATTATTATTTTTTATAAATCTAAAATATATATGTGTTTATATAATGTTGCAAAATGCTCAAGTTTTTGACAAAGAGTTAAACCTTCTTTTGCTTTGTTTTTTTGGGATGGTATTCCATATGATACTATCATTTCACATAAATTTGATTAATAGAAAGTGTTGCATTCAATATACTTATGCCATTTTATTAACTTTTCTAACAACTTGAGAGTCTCAATGTGGAGTGGATAGATTGTGAAAAAAAATTAGTATATTTTTTTTATTTATGAATGAGTGATATTAATGACAAGTTTAACGTCTGTAGCACTATCAACTACTATCATTTCAGACATATTAAAGACAATATATATGAAGCAAAAGCAAAAGGAAACTATTTTAGGTTGGTGACTTTGAAAACAGTGCATCCAAAGGACAAAGAATTTCGTTCCTATGATATTACAAGAACTTTGGTTAAGTAGTATGTGTTAGTTGTCTATGATAGTTTTGTAAAATTTGGACAACGTATAATTGTTTTTTAACTCCACATTGGCCTGCAAGATTGGATACGACAACACAAACTTGTAATCGGACATAGACTTAAAGCTAGAATTGATATCAATTATATGGTATTTTTGGAATAAATATTTTATTTACTTTTTAATGCTTTTTTATTTTATATATTTTTATTTAGTTAATATTTCCTATCGGGTGAGATGTTTGAAGCTATTCAATACTTGGTATCATCAAAGAAGCTAGAAGATGGATTTGGTATGGATAACGTAGCAGTGGTGAACGGTAGAGGGAAAATCACAAGGTCATGTAATATTGCACGTGTCTTGCACGACTTTTTGAACGACTACTATGGGCTCGAAATGAATCAAACTAATGATTTCAGATTGCTTATTGATGTTTTAAGGGATCCACGAGTATTTCAGATTGCTCGAAATTAATTTTTATTTATTGTTTTACTTTATATTAATTATTAATTGTTGGTTTTATTTGTTGTAGAGTGATGTTTTCACAACCATACATAAGCATCCCTTATTTATCACCCCTTCTTGTCGTACTACTTTTCGTTTGGTCGTCCACGTATCTCTGCTTCAATATAGCCGATCATCAAACGTGTCGACATTTAGGAAGACTTTGGCACAAATTTTTTAGGGATATCAATGTATTAGCTCTTCATGGACCCAATAAATGAAAAATAATAATAGGCCAAATTAAAGCCAAGAATTGAAAAGGGTTTTGGCATGGCCAAGTTCTCATTATTCAAATTACCCTTGGTCATTTTTTTCTTCATGTGGAATCTTGTAGCTCATGATGTCGTGGCAAGTTTAATTTATTTATGTTTTATTTATACATTATTTTTTTTTATAAATCTAAAAGATGTATGTGTTAATATGATGTAGGGAAATACTGAAGTTTTAGACGAAGAGTTAAACCTTCTTTGGCTAGGTTTTCTCTGGATGGTATTCAATATGCTACTAGCTTTTCACCAAAATTTGATTAAGAGTAACTCTTACATATAACGTACTTAAGCCATTTTTTATTAACTTTTCTAACACATTCAGAGTCTTAATGTGCAGTGGACAGAAAAAAAAATACTATATATTTTTTTTTACGAATTATTGATATTAATGACAAGTTTGACGTCTGTAGCATTATCAGCTACTATAATGTCAAACATATTAAAGATAATATATATGAAATAGAAGCAAAAGGAAACTATTTTAGGTTTGTGACTTTGAAAACGGTGCATCTAAATAACAGAGAATTTTGTTCCTATGATATTGCGGGAACATTGGATAAGAAGTATGTGTTAGCTGGCAATCATAGTTTTGTAAAATCTAGACATCTTCTAATATTTTTTTAACTGCATATCAACCTATAAGATTGGATACGTCAACAACAACTTATAATCAGACATAGACTTAGCCAAGAATTGATATCGATTCTATGGTATTTTTATAATACATATTTGATTTACTTTTTAATGTTTATTTTATTTTATATATATATATTTTTATTTAATATTTCCTATCCGGTGACATGTTTGAAGCTATTCAATACTTTGTATCAACAAAGAAGTTGGAACATGGATTTGGTATGGATAATGTAGCAGTGGTGAACGGTAGAGAGAAATTACAAGATTATGTAATGACAATATGGGACTAGATCTTAAGTTTATCCATAATAATATTGCACGTATTTTACACAACATTTTGAACAACTACTATGGGCTTGAAATAAATCAAACTAATGATTTCAGATTGCTTATCGATGTTTGCAGGGATCCACGAGCATTTTGAGTAAGATTATTCATATATTAATTTTTATTTATTGTTTTACTTTATATTAATTATTAATTTTTGGTTTTATTTGGTTTACAATGATTATTTCCCGACCATACATAAGCATCCCTTATTTATGACCCCTTCTTGCCAACCTACTTTTTGTTTGCTCGCCCACGTATCTCTGCATCAATTTAGCATATCATCAAATGTGTTGGCCTTTCGGAGGACTTTGGCACATATTTCTGTAGGATATACATGTATTAGCTCCTCATGGACCCAATGGGTGAAAAATAATAATAGGCCAAATTATAACAAAAAATGAAAAAGGGTTTTGGCATTGCCAAGTTCTCATTATTCAAATTACCCTTGGTCATTTTTTTTCTTCATGGGAAGTCTTGTAACTCATGATGTTCTGGCAATTTTACTTTATTTATGCATTGTTTTTTTTTTTCTTATATAAATCTAAAAGATGTATGTGTTAATGTAGTGAAGCAAAATGCTAAAATTTTAGACGAAGAGTTAAACCTTCTTTGGCTAGGTTTTCTTGGGATGGTATTCGATATGCTACTAGCATTTCACATAAATTTGATTAAGAGTAAGTGTTACATACAACATACTTATGCCATTTTTTTTATATTAACTTTTCTAACACATTGAGAGTCTCAATGTGTAGTGGATAGATTGTGAAAAAATTTACTATATATTTTTTTACAAATTATTGATATTAATGACAGGTTTAACGTTCGTAGCACTATTAGCTATTATAATTTCAAACATATTAAAGACAATATATATGAAGCAGAAGCGAAAGGAACCTATTTTAGGTTGTTGACTTTGAAAACGTTGCATCCAAATAACATAGAATTTCGTTCCCATGATACTGCAGGAACTTTGGATAGGCAGTATGTGTTAGCTGGCAATCATAGTTTTGTAAAATTTGGACAATGTATAATATTTTTTTAACTCCACATCAGCCTACAACATTGGATACGACAACACCAACTTGTAATCGGACATAGACTTAATCCAAAATTGATATCAATTCTACGGTATTTTTATAATACATATTTTAATTACTTTTTAATTTAATTTAATTTAATTTTATATATTTTTATCTAGTTACTATTTCCTATCTGGTAACATGTTTGAAGCTATTCAATACTTGGTATCAACAAAGAAGCTGGAACGTGGATTTGGTATGGATAATGTAGCAGTGGTGAACGGTAGAGAGAAATTACAAGATTATGTGATGACAATATGGGACTAGATCTTAAGTTTATCCATAACAATATTGCATGTATTTTACATGACATTTTGAACAACTGCTATGGGCTCTAAATAAATCAAACTAATAATTTCAGATTCCTTATCAATGTTTACAGGGATCCACGAGCATTTTGAGTAAGATTATTCATACATGAGTTTTTATTTATTATTTTAATTTATATTAATTATTAATTGTTGGTTTTATTTGGTGTACAGTGATGTTTTCACGACCATGCATAAGCATCCCTTATTTATTACCCCTTCTTGTCGTACTATTTTCGTTTGCTCGCCCACGTATCTCTACTTCAATATAGCAGATCATCAAACGTGTGGGCCTTTAGGAGGACTTTGACACATATTTCAGTAGGATATCCATGTATTAGCTCTTCATGGACCCAATGGATGGAAAATAATAATAGACCAAATTATAGCCAAGAATGGAAAAGGGTTTCGGCATGGCCAAGTTCTCATTATTCAAATTACCCTTGCTCATTTTTTTTCTTCATGGGGAATCTTGTAGCTCATGATGTCATGGCAAATTTAATTTATTTCTGTTTTATTTACACATTATTTTTTTTTCTAAATCTAAAAGATGTATGTGTTAATGTATTGTAGGGAAATGCTCAAGTCTTAGACGAAGAGTTAAACCTTCTTTGGCTAGGTTTTCTTAGAATGATATTCTATATGCTACTAGCATTTCACATAAATTTGATTAATAGTAAGTGTTACATACAACATACTTATGCCATTTTTTTTACTTTTTTTTATTAACTTTTCTAACACATTGAGAGTCTCAATGTGCAATGGATAGATTTTGAAAAAAATTACTATATATTTTTTTATGAATTATTGACATTAATGACAGGTTTAACCTCCGTAACACTATCAGCTACTATAATGTCAAACATATTAAAGACAATATATGTGAAGCAGAAATAGAAGGAAACTATTTTAAGTTGGCGACTTTGAAAATTGTGTATCCAAATAACAAAGAATTTCGTTCCTATGATATTCTGGGAACTTTGGATAAGCAATATGTGTTAGCTGGCAATCATAGTTTTGTAAAATCTAGACATCGTATAATATTTTTTTAACTCCACATATGCGTACTAGATTGGATACGACAACACCGACTTGTAATCGGACATAGACTTAACCAAGAATTGATATCGATCTACAGTATTTTTGTAATACATATTTTATTTACTTTTTATTGTTTTTTTCTTTTATATATTTTTATCTAGTTAATATTTCCTATCCGGTGACATGTTTGAAGCTATTCAATACTTGGTATCATCAAAGAACGTGGATGATGGATTTGGTATGGATAATGTAGCAATGGTGAACGGTAGAGGCAAATTACAAGATTATGTGCTGAAAATATGGGACTAGATCTTAAGTTTATCCATAATAGTAATGCACGTGTGTTACACGACATTTTGAACAACTGCTATGGGCTCGAAATAAATCAAACTAATAATTTCATATTATTTATTGATGTTTTAAGGGATCCACGAGTATTTCATGAGTATGATTGTTCATATATTAATTTTTATTTATTGTTTTAATTTATATTAATTATTAATTGTTGGTTTTACTTGTTGCACAGAGATGTTTTCATGACCATGCATAAGCATCCCTTATTTATAACCCCTTCCTACCATACTACTTTTTCTTTGCTCGCCCACGTATCTCGTCTTCGATATAGCAGATCATCAAACGTGTTAGCTTTTAGGAGGACTTTGGCACATATTTCTACAGGATATCCATGTATTAGCTCTTCATGGACCCAATGGGTTAAAAATAATAATAGACCAAATTATAGCCAAGAATTGAAAAGGGTTTTGACATGGCCAAGTACTCATTATTCAAATTACCCATGGTCATTTTTTTCTTCATGGGGAATCTTGTAGCTCATGATGTCGTGGCAATTTTACTTTATTTCTGATTTATTTATGCATTATTTTTTTATATATATAAATCTAAAAGATGTATGTGTTAATGTAGTGTAGGAAAATTCGAAAGTTTTAGAAGAAGAGTTAAACCTTCTTTGGCTAGGTTTTCTTGAGATGGTATTCGATATGCTACTAGTATTTCACATAAATTTGATTAAGAGTAAGTGTTACATACAACATACTTATGCCATTTTTTTATTAACTTTTCTAACACCTTGAGAGTCTCAATGTGCAGTGGATAGATTGTGAAAAGAATTTGTATATATTTTTTTACGAATAAGTGATATTAATCACAGGTTCAACGTCTGTAGCACTATTAGCTACTATAATGCCAGACATATTAAAGACAATATATATGAAGCAGAAGTAAAAAGAAACTATTTTAGATTGGTGACTTTAAAAACAATGCATCTAAACTACAGAGAATTTCGTTCCTATGATATTGCATGAACTTTGGAAAAGCAGTATGTGTTAGCTGGCTATCATAGTTTTGTAAAATTTGGACAACGTATAATTGTTTTTTAACTCCACATCAGCCTACAAGATTGGATACAACAACACAAACTTGTAATCGGACATAGACTTAAGCAAGAATTGATATCAATTCTACGGTATTTTTGTAATTAATATTTTATTTAATTTTTAATGTTATTTTATTTTATATATTTTTATTTAGTTAATATTTCCTAACCGGTGACATGTTTGAAGCTATTCAATACTTGGTATCATCAACGAAGCTGGAAGATGGATTTGGTATGGATAATGTAGTAGTGGTGAATGGTAGAGGAAAATCAAAAGGTCAAGTGATGATAATATGGGACTAGATCTTCAGTTTATCCATAATAATATTGCACATGTCTTGCACGACTTTTTGAATCAAACTAAAGATTTCAGATTGCTTATTGATGTT
Organism: Vitis riparia; assembly: GCF_004353265.1. Classification (NCBI taxonomy): domain Eukaryota; kingdom Viridiplantae; phylum Streptophyta; class Magnoliopsida; order Vitales; family Vitaceae; genus Vitis; species Vitis riparia. The sequence goes on from NC_048445.1 coordinate 15,840,515, forward strand.
TTAAGGGATCGATGAGCATTTCATGAGTAAGATTATTCATATATTAATTTTTATTTATTGTTTTAATTTATATTAATTTTTAATTGATTGTTTCATTTTTTGTATAGTTATGTTTTCACGACCATACATAACTATTCCTTATTTATGATCCCGTCTGGTCGTACTACTTTTTGTTTGCTCACCCACGTATCTCTACTTCAATATAGCATATCATCAAATGTATTGACCTTTAGGAAGACTTTGGCACATATCTCTGTAGGATATCCATGTATTAGCTCTTCATGGACCCAATGGATTAAAAATAATAATAGACCAAATTATAGCCAAGAATTGAATAGGTATTTGGCATGGCTAAGTTCTCATTATTGAAATTACCATTGGTCATTTTTTTGTCATCATGAGTAATCTTGTATCTAATGATGTCGTGGCAAGTTTAATTTATTTCTATTTTATTTATACACCATTTTATTTTGTAAATCTAAAAGATATATGTATTTATGTAATGTAGGGAAATGCTCAAGTATTAGACGAAGAGTTAAACCTTCTTTGGCCTGGTTTTCTTGGAATGGTATTCTATATGCTACTAGCATTTCACATAAATTTGATTAATAGTAAGTGTTGCACACAACATACTTATGCCAATTTGTTTATTACTTTATTATCTTTTCTTACACTTTGAGAGTCTCAATGGTCAGTGGATAGATTGTTAAAATAATTACTATATTTTTTTACGAATTATTGATATTAATGATAGGTTTAACGTTCGTAGAACTATCAAATACTATAATGTCATACATATTAAAGACAATATATATGAAGCAGAAGGAAAAGGAAACTACTTTAGGTTGGTGACTTTGAAAACAGTGCATCCAAATGATAGAGAATTTTGTTCCTATGATATTGCGAAAACTTTGGATAAGCAGTATGTTTTGGATGGCTATCATAGTTACGTAGAATCTGGACAACATATAACTGTTTTTGAACACCACATCAGCCTACAAGATTGGATCCAACAACAATTACTTGTTATCGGACATAGACTTAACCAAGAATTGATATTGATTCTACGGTACTTTTGTAATACATATTTTATTTACTTTTTAATGTTTTTTATTTTATATATTTTTATTTAGTTAATATTTCCTATCTGGTGACATGTTTGAAGCTATTCAATACTTGGTATCATTAAAGAAACTAGAAGATGGATTTTGTATGGATAATGTAGCAGTGGTGAACAGTACAGGGAAAATCTCAAGATCATGTGATGATAATATGGGACTAGATCTTCAGTTTATCCAAAATAATATCGCTCCTATAGACTCAAAATGAATCAAACTAATGATTTCAGATTGCTTATTGATGTTTTAAGGAATCCACGAGCATTTCATGAGTAAGATTATTCATATATTAATTTTTATTTATTTTGTTAATTGTTGGTTTTTTTTTTGTTGTACACTGATGTTTTCACAACCATACATAAGCATCCCTTATTTATGACCCCTTCTTGCTGTACTACTTTTCGTTTGCTCGCCCACGTATCTTTTCTTCAATATAGCATACCATGAAACGTGTTGGCCTTTAGGAGGACTTTGGCACATATTTCTGTAAGATATCCATCTATTAGCTCTTCATGGACCCAATGGGTGAAAAATAAATCTAAAAGATGTAGGCGTTAATGTAATGTAGGGAAATGCTCAAGTTTTAGACAAAGAGTTTAACCTTCTTTGGCCTTGTTTTCTTGGGATGGTATTATATAAGTTATTATATAATGTCAAACATATTAAAGCTACTATAATGTCAAACATATTAAAGCTACTATAATGACCCTTTCTTGCCGTACTACTTTTCGTTTGCTTGCCCACGTATCTCTGCTTCAATATTGCAGATCATCAAACGTGTTGTCCTTTATTTCTGATTTATTTATGCATTTTTTTTTTTATAAATCTAAAAGATGTATGCGTTAATGTAATGTAGGGAAATGCTTAAGTTTTAGACAAAGAGTTTAACCTTCTTTGGCCTAGTTTTCTTGGGAAGGTATTATATAAGTTATTATATAATGTCAAACATATTAAAGCTACTATAATATCAAACATATTAAAGCTACTATAATGACTCCTTCTTGCGTACTACTTTTCATTTGCTCGCCCACGTATCTCTGCTTCAATATTGCAGATCATCAAATGTGTTGTCCTTTAGGAAGACTTTGGCACATATTTCTACAGGATATCCATCTATTAACTCTTCATGGACATAATGGGTGAAAAATAATAATAGACCAGATTATAGCCAAGAATTGAAAAGAGTTTTGGCATGTCCAAGTTCTCATTATTCAAATTACCCTTGGTCATTTTTTTTTTCTTCATGGGGAATCTTATAGCTCAAGATGTCGTGGCAATTTTAATTTATTTCTGATTTATTTATACATTATTATTATTTTTTGTAAATCTAAAAGATATATGTGTTTATGTAATGTAGGGAAATGCTCAAGTTTTAGACGAAGAGTTAAACCTTCTTTTGCTTGGTTTTTTTGGGATGGTATTCCATATGGTACTATCATTTCATATAAATTTGATTAATAGAAAGTGTTGCATTCAACATACTTATGCCATTTTTTTATTAACTTTTCTAACACCTTGAGAGTCTCAATATGTAGATGATAGATTGTGAAAAAAAATTGTATATATTTTTTTACGAATGATTGATATTAATAACAGGTTCAACGTATGTAGCACTATCAGCTACTGTAATGCCAGACATATTAAAGATAATATAAATGAAGCATAAGCAAAAGGAAACTATTTTAGGTTGGTGCCTTTGAAAACAATGCATCTAAATAACAGAGAATTTCGTTCCTATGATATTGTGGGATCTTTGGATAAGCAGTATGTGTTAGCTGGCTATATGAAGCAGAAGCAAAAGGAAACTATTTTAGGTTGGTGAATTTGAAAACAATGCATCCAAATGACAAAGAATTTCGTTCCTATGATATTGCTGGAACTTTGGTTAAGCAGTATGTGTTAGCTGGCTATCATAGTTTTGTAAAATCTGGACAACGTATAATTGCTTTTTAACTCCACATCAGCCTACAAGATTGGATACGACAACAAAAACTTGTAATCAGACATAGACTTAAGCTAGAATTGATATCAATTCTACAGTATTTTTGTTATAAATATTTTATTGTTATAGAGTGATGTTTCACGACCATACATAAGCATCCCTTATTTATCACCCCTTCTTGTCGTACTACTTCGTTTGCTCGCCAACATATCTCTGCTTCCATATAGTAGATCATCTAACTTGTTGGCGTTTAGGAGGACTTTGGCACAAATTTCTGGAAGATATGAATGTATTAGCTCTTCATGGACCCAATCGATGAAAAATAATAATAGACCAAATTAAAGCCAAGAATTCAAAAGGGTTTTGGCATGGCCAAGTTCTCATTATTCAAATTACCCATGGTCATTTTTTTTCTTCATGGGGAATCTTGTAGCTCATGAAGTCGTGGCAAGTTTAATTTATTTCAGTTTTATTTATACATTTTTTTTTATAAATCTAAAAGATGTATGTGTTAATGTATTGTAGGGAAATGCTCAAGTTTTAGAGGAAGAGTAAAACCTTCTTTGGCTCGATTTTCTTCGAATGATATTCTATATGCTACTAGCATTTCACATAAATTTGATTAACAGTAAGTGTTATAGACAACATACTTATGCCATTTTTTTATTAACTTTTCTACACATTAAGAGTCTCAATGTGTAGTGAATAGATTGCAAAAAAATTTATTATATATTTTTTTATGAATTATTGATATTAATGACAGGTTTAACGTCTGTAGGACTATCAGCTACTATAATGTCAAACATATTAAAGACAATATATATGAAGCTGAAGCAAAAAGAAACTATTTTAGGTTGACTTTGAAAACAATGCATCTAAATAACAGAGAATTTCATTCCTATGATATTGTGGGATCTTTAGATAAGGAGTATGTGTTAGCTGGTTATCATAGTTTTGTAAAATCTAGACAACGTAGAATTGTTTTTTAACTCCACATTAGCCTACAAGTTTGGACACGACAACACAAACTTGTAAATCAAACATAGACTTAAGCTAGAATTGATATAAATTCTACGGTATTTTTGTTATAAATATTTTATTTACTTTTTAATGTTTTTTTGTTTTATATATTTTTATTTAGTTAATATTTCCTATCTGGTAACATGTTTGAAGCTATTCAATACTTGGTATCATCAAAGAAGCTAGAAGATGGATTTGGTATGGATAATGTAGCAGTGCTGAACGGTAAATGGAAAATTACAAGATTATGTGATGACTATACGGGACTAGATCTTCAGTTTATCCATCATAATATTGCACGTGTGTTACACGACATTTTGAACACTTGCTATGGGCTTGAAATAAATCAAACTAAAGATTTCAGATTGCTTATTGATGTTCTAAGGGATCCACGAGCATTTCATGAGTAAGATTATTCATATATTAATTTTTATTTATCGTTTTAATTTATATTAATTATTAATCGTTTGTTTTATTTGTTGTAGAATGATGTTTTCACGACCATAGATAAGCATCCCTTATTTATGATGCCTTCTTGTACTACTACTTTTCGTTTGCTCGCCCACGTATCTCTACTTCAATATAGCAGATCATCAAACATGTTGGCATTTAGGAGGACTTTGGCAAATATTTCTGCAGGATATCCATGTATTAGTTTTTCATGGACCCACTAGGTTAAAAAGAATAATAGACCAAATTATAGCCAAGAATTGAAAAGGGTTTTGGCATGGCCAAGTTCTCATTATTCAAATTACCCTTGGTCATTTTTTGCTTTCATAGGAAATCTTGTTGCTCATGATGCCATGGCAAGTTTAATTTATTTCTATTTTGATTTATACATTATTATTTTTTTTCCTAAATCTAAAAGATATATGTGTTTATGTAATGTTGGGAAATGCTCAAGTTTTAGACGAAGAGTAAAACCTTCTTTTGCTTTGTTTTTTTGGGATGCTATTCCATATGGTACTATCATTTCACATAAATTTGATTAATAGAAAGTGTTGCATTCAATATACTTATGCCATTTTTTTTATTAACTTTTTAACAACTTGAAAGTCTCAATGTGTAGTGGATAGATTGTGAAAAAAAATTAGTATATATTTTTTTTATGAATGAGTGATATTAATGACAAGTTTAACGTCTGTAGCACTATCAGCTACTATAATGTCAGACATATTAAAGACAATATATATGAAGCAAAAGCAAAAGGAAACTATTTTAGGTTGGTGACTTTGAAAAAATGCATTCAAACGACAAAGAATTTTGGTCCTATGATATTACAAGAACTTTGGTTAAGTAGTATGTGTTAGCTGGATATTATAGTTTTGTAAAATCAGGACAACATATAATTGTTTTTTAACTCCACATCAGCCTACAAGATTGGATACTACAACACAAACTTGTAATCAAGCATAGAGTTAAAGCTAGAATTGATATCAATTCTATGGTATTTTTGTAATAAATATTTTATTTACTTTTTAATGTTTTTTATTTTATATACTTTTATTTAGTTAATATTTCCTATCTGGGGATTTGTTTGAAGCTATTCAATACTTGGTATCATCAAAGAAGCTAGAAAATGGATTTGGTATGGATAATGTAGGAGTGGTGAATGGTAAAGGGAATATCACAAGGTCATGTGATGACAATATGGGACTAGATCTTCAGTTTATCCATGATAATATTGCACGTGTCTTGCACGACTTTTTGAATGAATGATATGGGCTCAAAATGAATCAAACTAATGATTTCAGATTTGCTTACTGATGTTTTAAGGGATCCACTAGCATTTCATGAGTAAGATTATTCACATATTAATTTTTATTTATGTTTTTAACTTATATTAATTGTTGGTTTTATTTTTTATAGAGTGATGTTTTCACGACCATACATAAGCATCCCTTATTTATCACCCCTTCTTGTCGTACTACTTTTCGTTTGCTCGGCCACGTATCTCTGTTTCAATATAGCAGGTCATCAAACATGTCAGGGTTTAGGAGGACTTTGGCACAAATTCTGCAAGATATCAATGTATTAGCTCTTCATGGACTCAATAGATGAAAAATAATAATAGACCAAATTAAAGCCAAGAATTAAAAAGGGTTTTGGCATGGCCAAGTTCTCATTATTCAAATTAACCTTGGTATTTTTTTTTTCTTCAAGGGGAATCTTGTAGCTCATGATGTCGTGGCAAGTTTAATTTATTTATGTTTTATTTATACATTTTTTTTTATAAATCGAAAATATGTATGTGTTAATGTGATGCAGGGAAATGCTGAAGTTTTAGATGACGTGTTAAACCTTCTTTGGCTTGGTTTTCTCTGGATGGTATTCGATATGCTACTAGCATTTCACAAAATTTTGATTAAGAGTAACTGTTACATACAACATAATTATGCCATTTTTTTTATAACTTTTCTAACACATTGAGAGTCTTAAAGTGCAGTGGATAGATTGTGAAAAAAAATACTATATATTTTTTTACAAATTATTGATATTAATGATAGGTTTGACGTCCGTAGCATTATCAGCTATTATAATGTCAAACATATTAAAGACAATATATATGAAGTAGAAGCAAAATGAAACTATTTTAGGTTTGTGACATTGAAAACGGTGCATCTAAATAACAGAGAATTTAGTTCCTATGATATTGCGGGAACTTTGGATAAGAAGTATGTGTTAGCTGGCAATCATAGTTTTGTAAAATTTGGACAACTTATAATATTTTTTTAACTCTACATCAGCTTACAAGATTGGATATGACAACAACAACCTATAATCGGACATAGACATAACCAAGAATTGATATCGATTCTATGGTATTTTTCTATTACATATTTTATTTACTTTTTAATGTTTTTTTTATTTTATATATTTTTATTTAGTTAATATTTCATATCCAGTGACATGTTTGTAGCTATTCAATACTTGGTATCAGCAAAGAAATTGGAAAATGGATTTGGTATGGATAATGTAGCAGTGGTGAACGGTAGAGGGAAAATCACAAGGTCATGTGATGACAATATGGGACTAGGTCTTCAGTTTATGCATAATAATATTGCACGTGTCTTTCACGACTTTTTTGAATGATTGTTATGGGCTCGAAATGAATCAAACTAATGATTTCAGATTGCTTATTGATGTTTTAAGGGATCCATGAGCATTTCATGAGTAAGATTATTCATATATTAATTTTTATTTATTGTTTTAGTTTATATTAATTATTAATTGTTGGTTTTATTTGGTTTACAATGATGTTTTCCCGACCATACATAAGCATCCCTTATTTATGACCCTTTCTTGCCAACCTACTTTTTGATTGCTCGCCCACGTATCTCTGCGTTAATATAGCATATCATCAAATGTGTTGGCCTTTAGAAGGACTTTGGCACATATTTCTGTAGGATATCAATGCATTAGCTCTTCATGGACCTAGTGGGTGAAAAATAATAATAGACCAAGTTATAGCCAAAAATTGAAAAGGGTTTTGGCATTGCCAAGTTCTCCTTATTCAAATTACCCTTGGTTTTTTTTTTTTTTTCTTCATGGGGAATCTTGTAGCTCATGATGTCGTGGAAATTTTACTTTATTTCTGATTTATTTATGCACTTTTTTTTATATATATAAATCTTAAAGATGTATGTGTTAATGTAGTGTAGGGAAATTCTAAAGTTTTAGACGAAGAGTTAAACCTTCTTTGGCTAGGTTTTCTTGAGATGGTATTCGATATGCTACTAGCATTTCACATAAATTTGATTAAGAGTAAGTGTTACATACAACATAGTTATGCCATATTTGAATTTTTTTTATTAACTTTTCTAACACAATGAGAGTCTCAATGTGCAGTGGATAGATTGTGAAAAAAATTACTATATAAAATCTGGACAACATATAATATTTTTTTAACTCCACATCAGCCTACAAGATTGGATTCAACAACACCAACTTGTAATCGGACATAGACTTAACCCATAATTGATATCAATTCTACGGTATTTTTGTAATACATATTTTATTTACTTTTTAATTTTTTTAATTTTATATATTTTCATTTAGTTAATATTTCCTATCCGGCGACATGTTTGAAGCTATTCAATACTTGGTATCATCAAAGAAGCTGGAAGATGGATTTGGTATGGATAATGTAGTAGTGGTGAATGGTATATGGAAATTACAAGATTATGTGATGACAATATGGGACTAGATCTTAAGTTTATCCATAATAATATTGCACGTATTTTACACGACATTTTGAACAACTACTGGGGCTGGAAATAAATCAAACTAATGATTTCAGATTGCTTATCGATGTTTTCAGGGATCCACGAGCATTTCATGAGTAAGATTATTCATATATTAATTTTTATTTATTGTTTTAATTTATATTAATTATTAATTATTGGTTTTATTTGTTGTACATTGATGTTTTCATGACCATACATAAGCCTCCCTTATTTATCACCCATTCTTACCATACTACTTTTCGTTTGCTCGCCCACGTATCTCTGCTTCCATATAGCATATCATCAAATGTGTTGGCCTTTAAGAGGACTTTGGCACATATTTCTATAGGATATCCATGTATTAGCTCTTCATGGACTTAATGGGTGAAAAATAATAATAGACCCAATTATAGCCAAGAATTGAAAAGGGTTTTGGCATGGCCAAGTTCTCATTATTCAAATTACCCTTGGTCATTTTTTTTCTTCATGGGGAATCTTGTAGCTCATGATGTCGTGGTAATTATACTTTTTATTTTATTTATTTATACATTTTTCTTTTATAAATCTAAAAGATGTATGTGTTAATGTAGTATATGGAAATGCTTAAGTTTTTGACAAGTGTTAAACCTTCTTTGGCTTGGTTTTCTTGGGATGGTATTCAATATGCTACTAGCATTTCACATAAATTTGATTGAGAGTAAGTGTTACATACAACATACTTATGCAATTTTTTATTTTTTATTAACTTTTCTAACATATTGAGAGTCTCAATGTGCAGTGGATAGATTGTGAAAAAAATTACTATATATTTTTTTACAAATTATTGACATTAATGGTAGGTTTAATGTCCGTAGCACTATCAGCTACTATAATGTGAAACATATTAAAAACAATATATATGAAGCAGGAGCAAAAGGAAACTATTTTAGGTTGGTGACTTTGAAAACGGTGCATCCAAATAACAGAGAATTTCATTCCTATGATATTGCGGGAACTTTGGATGAGCAGTATGTGTTAGCTGGCTATGATAGTTTTGTAAAATTTGGACAATGTATAATTGTTTTTTAACTCCACATCAGCCTACAAGATTGGATACGACAACAGAAACTTGTAATCAGACATAAACTTAAGCAAGAATTGATATCAATGCTACGGTATTTTTGTAAGCAATATTTTATTTAATTTTTAATTTTTTTTATTTTATATATTTTTATTTAGTTAATATTTCCTAACCGATCACATGTTTCAAGCTATTCAATACTTGGTATCATAAAAAAAAAAAAAAGATGGAAGATGGATTTAGTATGGATAATGTAGCAGTGGTGAACGGTAGAGGGAAAATCTTAATGTCATGTGATGAGAATATGGGACTAGATCTTCATTTTATCCATAATAATATTACACGTGTCTTGCACGACTTTGTGAATCAAACTAAAGATTTCAAATTGCTTATTGATGTTTTAAGGGATCGATGAGCATTTCATGAGTAATATTATTCATATATTCATTTTTATTTATTGTTTTAATTTATATTAATTTTAGTTATGTTTTCATGACTAGACATAAGTATCTCTTATTTATGACCCCTTCTTGTCGTACTGCTTTTCGTTTGCTCGCCCACGTATCTCTACTTCAATATAGCATATCATTAAACATGGTGCCCTTTAGGAGGACTTTGGCACATATTTTTGCAAGATATCTATGTATTATCTCTTGATGGACCCAATGGGTTAAAAATAATAATAGACCAAATTATAGCCAAAAATTAAATAGGGTTTTGGCATGGCTAAGTTCTCATTATTCAAATTACCCTTGGTCATTTTTTGTCATCATGAGAAATCTTGTATCTAATGATGTCGTGGCAAGTTTAATTTATTTATTTTTTATTTATACACTATTTTATTTTATAAATCTAAAAGATATATGTGTTTATGTAATGTAGGGAAATGCTCAAGTATTACACGAAGAGTTAAACCTTCTTTGGCCTAATTTTCTTGTAATGTTATTCTATATGCTTCTAGCATTTCATGTAAATTTGATTAATAGTAAGTGTTACACACAACATACTTATGCAAATTTTTTTATTTATTTCTTTATTAACTTTTCTAACACCTTGAGAGTCTCAATGGTAAGTGGATAGATTGTGAAAAAAAATTACTCTATTTTTTTACGAAAGATTGATATTAATGACAGGTTTAACGTTCGTAGCACTATGAAATACTATAATGTCATACATATTAAAGACAATATATATGAAGTAAAAGGAAAAGGAAACTACTTAAGGTTGGTGACTTTGAAACCAGTGCATCCAAATGATAGAGAATTTTGTTCCTATGATATTGCGAAAACTTTGGATAAGCAGTATGTTTTGGATGGCTATCATAGTTATGTAGAATCTGGATAGCGTATAATTGTTTTTGAACACCACATCAGCCTACAAGATTGGATCCAACAACACCAACTTGTAATCGAACATAGACTTAACCAGGAATTGATATTAATTCTATGGTATTTTTGTAATAAATATTTTATTTAGTTTTTAATGTTTTTTAATTTTATATATTTTTATTTAATTAATACTTCCTATTCGGTGACATGTTTGAAGCCATTCAATACTTGGTATCATCAAAGAAACTAGAAGATGGATTTTGCATGGATAATGTAGTAGTGGTGAACAATACAGGGAAAATCTCAAGATCATGTGTGTTACACGACATTTTGATCCGCTCCTATAGGCTTGAAATGAATCAAACTAATGATTTCAGATATATTATTGATGTTTTAAGGGATCCACGAGCATTTCATGAGTAAGATTGTTCATATATTAATTTTTATTTACTGTTTGAATTTATATTAATTATTAATTGATGGTTTTATTTGTTGTACAGTGATGTTTTCACGACCATACATAATTATCCCTTATTTATGACCCCTTCTTGTTGTAATACTTTTCGTTTGCTCGCCCACGTATCTCTTTTTCAATATAGCATACCATCAAACGTGTTGGCCTTTAGGAGGACTTTGGCACATATTTCTGCAGGATATCCATGTATTAGCTCTTCGTGGACCCAATGGATGAAAAATAATAATAGACCCAATTATAGCTAAGAATTGAAAAGGGTTTTGGCATGGCCAAGTTCTCATTATTCAAATTACCTTGGTCATTTTTTTTCTTCATGGGGAATCTTGTAGCTCATGATGTCGTGGCAAGTTTAATTTATTTATGTTTTATTTATACATTATTATTTTTTTATAATTCTAAAAGATGTGTGTTAATGTAATGTAGGGAAATGCTCAAGTTTTAGACAAAGAGTTAAACCTTCCTTGGCTTGGTTTTCTTGGGATGGTATTCTATATGCTACTAGCATTTCACATAAATTTGATTAACAGTAAGTGTTACATACAACATACTTCTGCCATTTTTTTATTGACTTTTCTAACACATTAAGAGTCTCAATGTGCAGTGGATAGATTGTGAAAAAAATTACCATATAATTTTTTACGAATTATTGATATTAATGACAGGTTTAACGTCCGTAGCACTATCAACTACTATAATGTCAAACATATTAAAGACAATATATATGGAGTAGAAGCAAAAGAAAACTATTTTAGGTTTGTTACTTTGAAAATGGTGCATCTAAATAATAGAGAATTTCGTACCTATGATATTGCGGGAACTTTGGATAAGCAGTATGTGTTAGCTGGCTATGACAGTTTTGTAAAATCTAGACAACGTAAAACTGTTTTTTAACTCCACATCAGCGAACAAGATTGGATACGAAAACAGAAACTTGTAATCGGACATAGACTTAAGCTAAAATTGATATCAATTCTACAGTATTTTTGTAATAAATATTTTATTTACTTTTAATGTTTTTTTATTTTATATTTTTTTATTTAGTTAAGATTTTCCTATCCAGTGACATGTTTGAAGATATTCAATACTTGATATCATCAAAGAAGCTGGAAGATGGATTTGGTGTGGATAATATAGCAGTGGTAAACAGTAGAGGGAAAATCACAAGTTTATGTGATGATAATATGAGACTAGATCTTCAGTTTATACATAATAATATTGCACATCACTTGCACAAATTTTTGAATCAAACTAAAGATTTCAGATTGCTTATTGACGTTTTAAGGGATCGATGAGCATTTCATGAGTAAGATTATTCATATATTAATTTTTATTTATAGTTTTAATCTACATTAATGATTAATTGATTGTTTCATTTGTTGTATAGTTATGTTTTCACGACCATACATAAGTATCCCTTATTTATGACCCCTTATTGTCGTACTGCTTTTCGTTTGCTCGCCCAAGTATTCTCTGCTTCAATATAGCATATCATGAAACATGTTGACCTTTAGAAGGACTTTGGCACATATTTCTGCAAGATATTCATGTATTAGCTCTTCATGGACCCAATGGGTTAAAAATAATAATAGACCAAATTATGGCCAAGAATTGAAAAGGGTTTTGGCATGACCAAGTTCTCATTATTCAAATTACCCTTGGTCATTTTTTTTCTTCATGGGGAATCTTGTAGCTCATGATGTCGTGGCAAGTTTAATTTATTTCTGTTTTATTTATACATTATTTTTTTTATAATTCTAAAAGATGTATGTGTTAATGTAATGTAGGGAAATGCTCAAGTTTAAAACGAAGAGTTAAACCTTCTTTTGCTTGGTTTTTTTGGGATGGTATTCCATATGGTACTATCATTTCACATAAATTTGATTCAGAGTAAGTATTACATACAACATACTTATGCCATTTTTTTTTATTTTTTGTTAACTTTTCTAACATATTGAGTGTCTCAATGTGTAGTGGATAGATTGTGAAAAAAGTGACTATATATTTTTTTACGAATTTTTGATATAAATGACAAGTTTAATGTCCGTAGCACTATCACCTACTATAATGTGAAACATATTAAAGACAATTTATGAAGTAGAAGCAAAAGCAAACTATTTTAGGTTAGTGACTTTGAAAACGGTGCATCCAAGTAGTAGAGAATTTCGTCCCTATGATATTGCAAGAACTTTGGATAAGTAGTATGTGTTAGCTGGCTATCATAGTTTTGTAAAATATGGATAACGTATAATTGTTTTTTAACTCCACATCAGCCTACAATATTGGATACGACAACACCAACTTGTAATTGGACATAAACTTAAGCAAGAACTCATATCAATTCTACGGTATTTTTGTAATAAATATTTTATTTACTTTTTAACATTTTTTTATTTTACATATTTTTATTTAGTTAATATTTCCTATCCGGTGACATGTTCGAAGCTATTTAATACTTTGTGTCATCAAAGTAGCTGGAAGATGAATTTGGTATGGATAATGTAGCAGTGGTGAATGGTAGAAGGCAAATTACAATATTATGTGATGACAATATGGGACTAGATCTTCAATTTATCCATAATAATATTGCACGTGTGTTACACAACATTTTGAATAACTGCTATGGGCTCGAAATGAATCAAACTAATGATTTCAGATTTCTTATTGATGTTTTAAAGGATCCATGAGCATGTCATGAGTAACATTATTCATATATTAATTTTTGTTTATTGTTTCAATTGACATTAATTATTAATTGTTGGTTTTATTTGTTGTACAATGATGTTTTCACAACCATACATAAGCATCCCTAATTTATAACCCCTTCTTGTCGTACTACTTTTTGTTTCTCGCCCACATATCTCTACTTCAATAGAGCTGATCATCAAACGCATTGGCTTTTAGAAGGACTTTGGCAAATATTTCTGCAAGATATCCATGTATTAGTTTTTCCTGGACCCAATGGGTTAAAAAAAATAATAGACAAAATTATAGATAAGAATTGAAAAGGGTTTTGACATGTCCTATTTCTCATTATACAAATTGTCCCTGGTCATTTTTTGTTTTCATGGGAAATCTTGTAGCTCATGATGTCGTGGCAAGTTTAATTTATTTATGTTTTATTTATACATTTTTTTTATAAATCTAAAAGATATATATTTTATGTAATGTAGGGAAATGCTCAAGTTTTAGAGGAAGAGGTAAACCTTCTTTTGCTTGGTTTTTTTGGGATAGTATTCCATATGGTATTATCATTCCACATAAATTTGATTAATAGAAAATGTTGCATTCAACATACTTATGCCAATTTTTTTTATAACTTTTCTAACACCTTGAGAGTCTCAATGCGTAGTGGATAGATTGTGAAAAAAATTACTATATATTTTTTTACGAATTATTGATATTAATGACAGGTTTCACGTTCGTAGCACTATCAGCTACTATAATGTCAAACATATTAAAGACAATATATATGAAGGAGAAGCAAAAGGAAACTTTTTTTGGTTGTTGACTTTGAAAATGGTGCATCTAAATAACAGAGAATTTTGTCCCTATGATATAGCAGGAACTTGAGATAAACAGTATGTGTTAGCTGACTATCATAATTTTGGAAAATCTGGACAACGTATAATGTTTTTTTCACTCCACATCTACAACAATGGATATGACAACTCCAACTTGTAATCGGACATAGACTTAAGCAAGAATTCATATCAATTCTACGGTATTTTTGTAATACATATTTTATTTACTTTTTAACATTTTTTTATTTTTATATTTTCTTTTAGTTAATATTTCCCATCCGATAACATGTTTGAAGCTATTCAATACTTTGTGTCATCAAAGAAGCTGGAAGATAAATTTGGTATGGATAATGTAGCAGAGGTGAACGGTAGAGGGAAAATTACAAGATTATGTGATGACAATATGGGACTAGCTCTTCAGTTTATCCATAATAATATTGCATGTGTCTTGCACCACTTTTTGAATGACCGTTATGGGCTCGAAATGAATCAAACTAATCATTTCAGATTGCTTATTGATGTTTTAAGGGATCCACGAGCATTTCACGAGTAAAATTATTCATATATTAATTTTTATTTATTGTTTTAATTTATATTAATTATTAATTGTTGGTTTTATTTGTTGTACAATGATTTTTTCACGACCATACATAAGGATCCCTTATTTATGACCCCTTCTTGTCGTACTACTTTTCGTTTGCTCGCCCACGTATCTCTACTTCCATAAAGCAGATCATCAAACATGTTGGCCTTTAGGAAGACTTTGGAAAATATTTCTGCAGGATATCCATGTATTAGTTTTTCATGGACCCAATGGGTTAAAAATAATAATAGACCTAATTATAGCCAAGAATTGAAAAGGGTTTCGACATGGCCAAGTTGTCATTATTCAAATTACCCTTGGTCCTTTTTTGTTTTCATGCGAAATCTTGTAGCTCATGATGCCATGGCAAGTTTAATTTATTTATATTTTATTTATACATTATTATTTTTTTTTATAAATCTAAAAGATATATGTGTTTATGTAATGTAGGGAAATGCTCAAGTTTTAGACAAAGAGTTAAATTTTCTTTTGCTTGGTTTTTTTGGGATGGTATTCCATATGGTACTATCATTTCGCAAAAATTTGATTAATAAAAAGTGTTGCATTCAACATACTTCCATTTTTTTTATTAACTTTTCTAACACCTTGAGAGTCTTGATGTGGAGTGGATAGATTGTGACAAAAATTAGTATTTATTTTTTTACGAATGATTGATATTAATGACATGTTTAACATCTTTAGCACTATCAGCTACTATAATGTCATACATATTAAAGACAATATATATGAAGCAGAAGCAAAAGGACACTAGTTTAGGTTGGTGACTTTGAAAATAGTGCATCTAAACGATAGAGAATTTCGTTCCTATGATATTGCGGGAACTTTGGATAAGCAATGTGTGTTAGCTGACTATCATAATTTTGTAAAATTTGGAACCCGTATAATTGTTTTTTTACTCCATATCGGCCTACAAAATTGGATACGACAACACAAACTTGTAATCGAACATAGACTTAAGCAAGAATTGATATCAATTCTATGGTATTTTTGTAATAAATATTTTATTTACTTCTTAATGTTTTTTATTTTATATATTTTATTTAGTTAATATTTCTTAACCGGTGACATATTTGAAGCTATTCAATACTTGGTATCATCAAAGAAGCTGGAAGATGGATTTGGTATGGATAATGTAGCAGTAGTGAATGCTAGAGTGAAAACCACAAGGTCATGTGATGACAATATGGGACTAGATCTTCAGTTTATCCAAAATAATATTGCACGTGTCTTGCACGACTTTTTGAACGACTGTTATGGGCTCGAAATGAATCAAACTAATGAATTCAGATTGCTTATTTATATTTTAAGGGATCCACGAGCATTTCATGAGTAAGATTATTCATATTTTAATTTTTATTTATTGTTTTAAGTTATATTAATTATTAATTATTGGTTTTATTTGTTGTACAATGATGTTTTCACGACCATACATAAGCATCTCTTATTTATGACGCCTCGTTGTCGTACTACTTTTCGTTTGCTTGCCTACGTATCTCTACTTCAATATAGCAAATCTTCAAACGTGTTGGCCTTTAGAAGGACTTTGGCAAATAATTCTACAAGATATCCATGTATTACTTTTTCATGGACCCAACGAGTTAAAAATAATAATAGACCAAATTATAGCCAAGAATTGGAAAGGGTTTTGGCATGGCCAAGTTCTCATTATTCAAATTACCCTTGGTCATTTTTTCTTTTCATGGGAAATCTTGTAGCTCATGATGCCGTGGCAAGTTTAATTTATTTTTGTTTTATTTATACATTATTTATATATATATAAATCTAAAAGATATATCTGTTTATGTAATGTAAGGAAATGCCTAAGTTTTAGACAAGGAGTTAAATCTTTTTTTGCTTCGTTATTTTGGGATGGTATTCCATATGGTACTACCATTTCACATAAATTTCATTAATAGAAAGTGTTGCATTCAACATACTTATGCCATTTTTTTTATTAATTTTTCTATCACCTTGAGAGTCTCAATGTACAGTGGATAGATTATGACAAATATTAGTATATATATATATTTTTACGAATGATTAGTATTAATGACAGGTTTAACGTCTGTAGCACTATCAGCTACGATAATGTCAGACATATTAAAGACAATATATATGAAGCAAAAGCCAAATGAAACTATTTTAGGTTGGTGACTTTGAAAACAATGCATCTAAACAATAGAAAATTTCATTCCTATGATATTGCGGGAACTTTGGATAAGCAGTGTGTTGACTGGCTATCATAGTTTTGTAAAATCTGGACAATGTATAATTGTTTTTTAACTCCACATCAACCTACAAGATTGGATACGATAACACAAACTTGTAATCCAACATAGACTAAAGGAATAATTGATATCAATTCTACGACATTTTTGTAATAAATATTTTATTTAGTTTTTAATGTTTTTTTATTTTATATATTTTTCTTTAGTTAAGATTTCCCATCCTGTGACATGTTTGAAGCTATTCAATACTTGGTATCATCAAATAAGTTGGAAGATCGATTTGGTATTGATAATGTAGCAGTGGTGAACGGTAGAGGGAAAATCACTATGTGATGTGATGACAATATAGGACTAGATCTTTAGTTTATCCATATTTATAGTTTTAATTTTATTAATTATTAATTGTTGGTTTTATTTGTTGTACAATGATGTTTCTAGACCATACATAAGGATCCTTTATTTATGACCCCTTCTTATCGTACTACTTTTCGTTTGCTCGCCCACATATCTCTACTTCCATAAAGCAGATCATCAAACATGTTGGCCTTTAGGAAGACTTTGTCAAATATTTCTGCAGGATATCCATGTATTAGTTTTTCATGCACCTAATGGGTTAAAAATAATAATAGACCAAATTATAGGAAAAAATTGAAAAGGGTTTCGGCATGGCCAAGTTGTCATTATTCAAATTACCCTTGGTCCTTTTTTGTTTTCATGCGAAATCTTGTAGCTCATGATGCCATGGCAAGTTTAATTTATTTTTGTTTTATTTATACATTTTTTTTTTTTTTATAAATCTATAAGATATATGTGTTTATGTAATGCAGGGAAATGCTCAAGTTTTAGACGAAGAGTTAAACCCTCTTTTGCTTTGTTTTTTTGGGATGGTGTTCCATATGGTACTATCATTTCGCATAAATTTGATTAATAAAAAGTGTTGCATTCAACATAGTTCCATTTTTTTTATTAACTTTTCTAACACCTTGAGAGTCTTAATGTGCAGTGGATAGATTGTGACAAAAATTAGTATTTTTTTTTTTACGAACGATTGATATTAATGACAGATTTAATGTCTGTAGCACTATCAACTACTATAATGTCAGACATATTAAAGACAATATATATGAAGCAGAAGCAAAAGGACACTATTTTAGGTTGGTGACTTTGAAAACAGTCCATCCAAACGACAAAGAACTTCGTTCCTATGATATTGCGGGAACTTTGGATAAGCAGTATGTGTTACCTGGCTATCATAGTTTTGTAAAATCTGGACAACGTATAATTGTTTATTAACTCCACATTAGCCTACAAGATGGGATACGACAACACAAACTTGTAATCGAACATAGACTTAAGCAAGAATTTATATCAATTCTATGGTATTTTTGTTATAAATATTTTATATATTTTTCTTTAGTTAATATTTCCTAACCGGTGACATGTTTGAAGTTATTCAATACTTGGTATCATCAAAGAAGCTGGAAGATGGATTTGGTATGGATAATGTAGCAGTAGTGAATGCTAGAGTGAAAACCACAAGGTCATGTGATGACAATATGAGACTAGATCTTTAGTTTATTCATAATAATATTGTGTCTTGGATGACTTTTTGAATGATTTCTATGGGCTCAAAATGAATCAAACTAATGATTTCAGATTGCTTATTGATGTTTTAAGGGATCCATGAGCATTTCATGAGTAAGATTATTCATATAATGAATTTTTATTTATTGTTTTAATTTATATTAATTATTAATTGTTGGTTTTATTTGTTGTACAATGATGTTTTCACGACCATACATAAGCATCCCTTATTTATGACCCTTTCTTATCGTACTACTTTTCGTTTGCTCGCCCACGTATCTCTACTTCAATATAGGAGATCATCAAACGTGTAGGCCTTTAGGAGGACTTTGGCAAATATTTTTGTAAGATATCCATGTATTAGTTTTTCATGGACCCAATGGGTTAAAAATAATAATAGACCAAATCATAGACAAGAATTGAAAAAGGTTTCGGCATGACCAAGTTCTCATTATTCAAATTACCCTTGGTCCTTTTTTGTTTCCATGCGAAATCTTGTAGCTCATGATGCCATGGCAAGTTTAATTTATTTTTTGTTTTATTTATAATTTTTTTTTATATAAATCTAAAAGATATATGGATTTATGTGATGTAGGGAAATGCTCAAGTTTTAGACGAGGAGTTAAACCTTCTTTTGCTAGATTTTTTTGGGATGGTATTCCATATGGTACTATCATTTCATGTAAATTTGATGAATAGAAAGTGTTGCATTCAATATACTTTTGCCATTTTTTTCTTAACTTTTTTAACACCTTGAGAGTCTTAATGTGCAGTGGATAGATTTTGAAAAAAAATTTGTATATATTTTTTTACGAATGATGATATTAATAACAGGTTTAACGTTTGTAGCACTATCAGCTACTATAATGCCAAACATATTAAGGACAATATATATGAAGCAGAAGGAAAAGTAAAACTATTTTAGGTTGGTGACTTTGAAAACAGTACTTCTAAACGACAGAGAATTTCGTTCCTATGATATTGCAAGAACTTTGGATAAGCAGTATGTGTCAGCTGGCTATCATAATCATGTAAAATTTGGACAACGTATAATTATTTTTTAACTCCACATCAACCGACAAGATTGGATACGACAACCCAAACTTGTAATGATATCAATTCTACGGTATTTTTGTAATGTATCTTTTATTTACTTTTTAATGTTTTTTATTTTATATATTTTTATTTAGTTAATATTTCTTATCCGGTGACATGTTTGAAGCTATTCAATACTTCGTATCATCAAAGAAGCTGGAAGATAGATTTGGTATGGATAATGTAGCAGTCGTGAACGGTTGAAGGAAAATCACAAGGTCATGTGATGACAATATGGGACTAGATCTTCTGTTTATCCATAATAATATTGCACGTGTCTTGCAAGACTTTTGGAATGACTGGTACGGGCTCGAAATGAATCAAAGTAATGATTTCAGATTGCTTATTGATGTTTTAAGGGATCCACGAGCATTTCATAAGTAAGATTATTCATATATTAATTATTATTTATTGTTTTAATTTATATTAATTATTTATTATTGGTTTTATTTGTTGTATAATGATGTTTTCAGGACCATATATAAGCATCCTTTCTTTATGACCCCTTCTTATCGTAGTATTTTTCGTTTTCTCTCCCACGTATCTCTACTTCAATGTAGCAGATCATCAAACGTGTTTTCCTTGAGGAGGACTTTGGCACATATTTTCGTATGATATCCATGTATTAGCTCTTCATGGACCCATTGAATGAAAAATAATAATAGAACAAATTATAGCCAAGAATTTAAAAGGGTTTTGGCATGGCCAAGTTCTCATTATTCAAATTACCCTTGGTCATTTTTCATTTTCATGGGAAATCTTGTAGCTCATGATGTCGTGGCAAGTTTAAATTATTTCCGTTTTATTTATACATTATTTTTTTTTTATAAATCTAAAAGATATATGTGTTTATGTAATGTAGGGAAATGCTCAAGTTTTAGACGAAGAGTTAAACCTTCTTTTGCTTGGTTTTTTTGGGATGGTATTCCATATGGTACTATCATTTCACATAAATTTGATTAATAGAAAGTATTGCATTCAACATACTTATGCCATTTTTTTTTACTAACTTTTCTAACACCTTGAGAGTCTCAATGTGTAGTGGATGGATAGTGGCAAAAATTAGTATATATTTTTTTACGAATGATTGATATTAATGACAGGTTTAATGTCTGTAGCACTATCAACTACTATAATGTCGAACTTATTAAAGACAATTTATATGTAGCAGAAGCAAAAGGAAACTATTTTAGCTTGGTGACTTTGAAAACAGTGCATCTAAACGACAGAGAATTTCGTTCCTATGATATTTCGGGAACTTTGGATAAGCAGTATGTGTTAGCTGGCTATCATAGTTTTGTAAAAATTTGGACAACGTATAATTGTTTTTTAACTCCACATCAGCTTACAAGATTGGATACGACAACATAATCTTGTAATCGGACATAGACTTAAGCAAGAATTGATATCAATTCTACAGTATTTTTGTAACTAATATTTTATTTACTTTTTAATGTGTTTTTATTTTATATATTTTTATTTAGTTAAGATTTCCTATCCGGTGATATATTAGAAGCTATTCAATACTTGGTATCATCAAAGAAGCTGGAAGATGGATTTGGTATGGATAATGTAGTAGTGGTGAACGGTAGAAGGAAAATCACAAGGTCATGTGATGACAATATCGAGCTAGATCTTTAGTTTATCCATAATAATTTTGCACGTGTCTTGCACGACTTTTTGAATCAAACTAAAGATTTCAGATTGCTTATTGATATTTTAAGGGATCGATGAGCATTTCATGAGTAAGATTATTCATATATTAATTTTTATTTATTGTTTTAATTTATATTAATTATAGTTATGTTTTCACGACTATACATAAGTATCCCTTATTTATGAACCCTTCTTGTCGTACTACTTTTCGTTTGCTTGCACACGTTTCTCTGCTTCAATATAGAATATCATCGAACATGTTGAATTTTAGGATGAGTTTGGCACATATCATCAAATTGTCATAAGTTATTGATGAACTTGATCCATGGATGACATGGGCTTATATACCTCACACCATTAATTTTTGTTTATAGGCACATGTTTTCTTATGCAACTCCTATATGATTGTGAGGTTGTTTTCTATAAGAGTCAAGATACATTTTTTCCTTCATAATTCAAAAGTTCTTTGTTAAGTGTGACCAAATATGAAGCCCTTTTACTTCCAGTTCAAAGATCCTAACTATTTCCTTTTGTGGAAGATTTGGCTACTCTTGCATGATTTTAGCTTAATAGTAAAAGTCATTTCTTTTTATTTGCAAAAAAAAAAAAAAAAAAAAAAAAAGCTTTTTTCTTGCTTTGTAAGATTCTAACTATTATTCACTCTTTATTTATCTCCTTATCCCAATTGATGGTACATGCTTTTTTTGTGGGTGCCACCAAATTCAATGCCCATGTTTGCTATCCCATAAAATCTGCATCTTGGACTTTCCAACTCATTACCAAGTTTGCTATTTTAAATCGATTGACTGGAAACTGCTCTTTTGGCTTTATTTGATGACATGGATTGATTTGCCATTACAGTCCCAGTACTATTAAAGATGAAGTTTGCCGATATGTCAAAATTACTATTGTAATTCTTCATATTGTTACCATCTATCATCCATACCTTTGTATCTTAAATTTGATTGGGTTTAACTTAGAGTTCTTTCTAAACATGTATCTCTTACGTAAGTGTAGAACATATCATTACATCAAATTTTCTCTCATTAATCTTTAAGGCAGATTTCTATTTTCCTTAATACTCTGAAAATTCCATGTCTTTACATATGATTGCACTATAAGCCAGATCTAGTCTTTGCCAAGGGTCTCTTACTTGGCATCTTCCTTCCATTCTTATATGTAAATCTTGTTGTGTAGGAGCTATAAGCTCTCCCTCAGTAAATTTTCTTGACTAACATGGATGGTATTATGAAGAGCCTAGTTCATGTTTGGAAGTGTTATCTTATTGCTCTTTGACTTGTGATCACTTAATTAAATTGATCATTGTTCTAGTTTTTTGAGGTAATAATGATTTCGTGGAATGAGTGGGATGTTATTTTGGTGCTTATCAATGTTTTAGCTTGTTTTTTTATGTGATTAATGACTCAATGGAGTGATGGGTTATCATATGTTTATTAGTACTTGTCAGTTGGGCAAGTGGAGCCCTTGATCCAAATAATAGTTCAGTTCATATGGTGATCTTGTGATCTCTATGAAAAGGTGTGCATTTCTGAGCATGATTTCTTCGACTTTAAGTTATGTGATTGATATTTTTTCCAAAGTAATTATTTTAGTACATATGTTTTATATTGCTTTTGGTTGGGGATATGAGTGACAATTGCAGTTTTTCTTGCTTATAGCTTACTTGAAGCACCTACAACATAAGTTAAAGTGAGAAGTTTATTTTGAAACAACCTGCATCCTAAAATATTTGGTATAATATATGTAGTGCCAAAATGGCAGCCATGTCATTGCCAAATGGAAACCAAGATGAAATGGTTAGTCAAGTACATATATAAACATATGAAAGTTGTACCATATTTGGTATATTTTGTAATAAATTTCCTTATTTTAGGAAGTAGATTAGTTGATATTATAGACTAAGTTGTATTTTGATAAAATGTTAGCTAAATATGTGGAAATTTTTTTGAAGTCAATGCTTTTCGTAATATTTTATAAATTGTAATGAGAATAAATGAAAAAAAATAATATATGTTTGAAAACAAACAGAAAATTTATTTGCAAGTTTTCAACTTTGATCTTAGAGTATAGTGATTTATCGATTCCAATCAAGCATTTGGATTAATCTTGTTGATTAGTTTTGCAATTAGCAATGTTGAATCAGTCTGCTGTGTTTGTTGAGTGGCTTCAGATGCACATCATTCCCTATACCTTGTTGTTTAGCCTATTTCAAGTTTGCTCTCATGAAAGAATGGGAGGTCCATGGATCAATATAAGGGTTGAGATGAAGGCAAAGTTGGAAAACAAGTTTTTGCATGTTGATTATGACTAGGCATTGTTTTGAAAATTTCATCACCCACACAAATGCAAGACCAAAGTGTGTGTGCTTATAACACAATGCATGAGCAATCCTAAGATCTTGTGAGAGTACCTAAGTCAATCTCAACTCAAACCTTTGGAAGACCCATAATTTTTGGGATGGTATTCCATATGGTACTATCATTTCACATAAATTTGATTAATAGAAAGTGTTGCATTCAACATACTTTTGCCATTTTTTTATTAACTTCTCTAACACCTTGAGAGTCTCAATGTGCAATGGATAGATTGTGAAAAAAATTAGTATATATTTTTTTACGAATGATTGATATTAATGACAAGTTTAACGTCTATAGCACTATCAGCTACTATAATGTCAGACATATTAAAGACAATATATATGAAGCAGAAGCAAAATGAAACTATTTTAGGTTGGTGACATTGAAAATGGTGCATCCAAACGACATTGAATTTCGTTCCTATCATACTGCGGGAACTTTGGATAAGCAGTATGTGTTAGCTACCTATCATAGTTTTGTAAAATCTGAACAATGTATAATTGTTTTTTAACTCCACATCAGCCTACAAGATTGGATATGACAACACAAACTTGTAATTGGACATAAACTTAAGCCATAATTGATATAAATTCTACAATATTTTTGTAATAAATATTTTATTTACTTTTTAAAGTTTTTTTTTTTAATTTATATATTTTTATTTAGTTAATATTTCCTATCCAGTGACATGTTTGCAGTTATTCAATACTTGGTCTCATCAAAGAAGCTGGAAGATGGATTTTGTATGGATAATGTTGCAGTGGTGAACGGTAGAGGGAAAATCTTAAGGTCATGTGATGACAATATGGGACTAGATCTTCAGTTTATCCATAATAATATTGCACGTGTCTTGCACGACTTTTTGAATCAAACCAAAGATTTCAGATTGCTTATTGATGTTTTAAGGGATCGATGAGCATTTCATGAGTAAGATTATTCATATATTAATTTTTATTTATTGTTTTAATTTATATTAATTATAGTTATGTTTTCACAACTATACATAAGTATCCCTTATTTATGACCCCTTCTTGTCGTACTGCTTTTCGTTTGCTTGCACACGTATCTCTGCTTCAATATAGCATATCATCAAACATGTTGACCTTTAGGATGACTTTGGCACATATTTCTGCAAGATATCCATGTATTATCTCTTCATGGACCCAATGAGTTGAAAATAATAATAGACCAAATTATAACCAAGAATTAAATAGGGTTTTGGCATGGCTAAGTTCTCATTATTCAAATTTACCCTTGGTCATTTTTTGTCATCATGAGAAATCTTGTATCTAATGATGTCGTGGCAAGTTTAATTTATTTCTTTTTTATTTATACACTATTTTATTTTATAAACCTAAAAGATATATGTGTTTATGTAATGTAGGGAAATGCTCAAGTATTACACGAAGAGTTAAACCTTCTTTGGCCTGATTTTCTTGGAATGGTATTCTATATGCTACTAGCATTTCACCTAATTTTGATTAATAGTAAGTATTGCACACAACATACTTATGCCAATTTTTTTATTTTTTTATTAACTTTTCTAACACTTTGAGAGTCTCAATGGTAAGTGGATAGATTGTCAAAAAAATTACTTTAATTTTTTACGAATGATTGATATTAATGACAGGTTTAACGTTCGTAGCACTATCAAATACTATAATGTCATACATATTAAAGACAATATATATGAAACAGAAGGAAAAGGAAACTACTTAAGGTTGGTGACTTTGAATACAGTGCATCCAAATGATAGAGAATTTTGTTCATATGATATTGCGAAAACTTTGGATAAGCAGTATGTTTTGGATGGCAATCACAATTATGTAGAATCTGGACAACGTATAATTGTTTTTAAACATCACATCAGCCTACAAGATTGGATCCAACAACACCAACTTGTAATCAGACATAGACTTAACCAGAAATTGATATTAATTCTGTGGTATTTTTGTAATAAATATTTTATTTACTTTTTAATGTTTTTTTATTTTATATATTTTTATTTAGTTAATACTTCCTATGCGGTGACATGTTTGAAGCTATTCAATACTTGGTATCATCAAAGAAACTAGAAGATGGATTTTGTATGGATAATGTACCAGTGGTGAACAGTACAAGGAAAATCTCAATATCATGTGATGATAATATGGGACTTGGTCTTCAGTTTATCCAAAATAATATTGCACGTGTGTTACATGACATTTTGAATTGCTCCTATAGGCTCGAAATGAATCAAACTAATGATTTCAGATTGATTATTGATGTTTTAAGGGATCCACGAGCATGTCATGAGTAAGATTATTCATATAATAATTATTAATTGTTGGTTTTATTTGGTGTACAGTGATGTTTTCACAACCATACATAAGCATCCCTTATTTATGACCCCTTCTTGTTATACTACATTTCGTTTGCTCGCCCATGTATCTATTCTTCAATATAGCATACCATCAAACGTGTTGGCCTTTAGGAGGACTTTGACACCTATTTCTACAGGATATCCATGTATTAGCTCTTTGTGCACCCAATGGGTGGAAAATAATAATATACCAAATTATAGTGAAGAATTGAAAAGGGTTTTGGCATGGCCAAGTTCTCATTATTCAAATTACCCTTGGTCAATTTTTTTCATGGGGAATCTTGTAGCTCATGATGTCACGACAATTTATTTATGCATTTTTTTTTATTTTGTAAATCTAAAAGATGTATATGTTAATGTAGTGTAGGGAAATGCTAAAGTTTTATACGAAGAGTTAAACCTTCTTTGGCTAGGTTTTCTTGGGATGGTATTCGATATGCTACTATCATTTCACATAAATTTGATTAAGAGTAAGTGTTACAAACAACATACTTATGCCATTTTTTTTTATTAACTTTTCTAACACATTGAGAGTCTCAACGTGTAACGGATAGATTATGAAAAAAATAACTATATGTATTTTTACGAATTATTGATATTAATGAAAGGTTTAACGTCTATAGCACTATCAGCTACTATAATGTCAAACATATTAAAAAAGTATATATGATGCAGAAGCAAAAGGAAACTATTTTAGGTTGGTGACTTTGAAAACGGTGCATCCAAATAAAAAAGAATTTCATTCCTATGATATTGCGAAAACTTTGGATAAGCAGTATGTGTTAACTGGTAATCATAGTTTTATAAAATCTGGACAACGTATGATATTTTTTTAACTCCACATCAACTTACAAGATTGGATACGACAACACCAACTTGTAATTGGACATAGACTTAACCAACAATTGATATCGATTCTACAGTATTTTTATAATACATATTTTATTTACTTTTTAATGTTTTTTTATTTTATATATTTCTATTTAGGAAATATTTCCTATCCGGTGACATGTTTGAAGCTATTCAATACTTGGTATCATCAAAGAAGCTGAAAGATGGATTTGGTATGGATAATGTAGCAATTGTGAACGGTAGAGAGAAATTACAAGATTATGTGGTAACAATATTGGACTTGATCTTCAGTTTTTCCAAAATAATATTGCAGGTGTGTTACACGACATTTTGAACCGCTCCTATAAGCTCGAAATGAATCAAACTAATGATTTCAGATTTGCTTATTGATGTTTTAAGGGATCCACGAGCATTTCAAGAGTAAGATTATTCATATATTAATTTTTATTTATCGTTTTAATTTATAATAATTATTAATTGTTGGTTTTATTTGTTGTAGATTGATGTTTTCACTACCATACATAAGCATTCCTTATTTATGACCCCTTCTTGCCATACTACTTTTCGTTTACTCGCCCAGGTACCTCTGCTTCAATATAGCAGTATGTGTTAGCTGGCTATCATAGTTTTGTAAAATCTGGACAACGTATAATTGTTTTTTAACTCCACATCACCTTACAAGATTGGATACGACAACACAAACTTGTAATCGGACATAGACTTAAGCAAGAATTGATATCAATTCTACGATATTTTTGTAATAAATATTTTATATACTTTGTAACATTTTTTTTTATTTTATATATTTTTATTTAGTTAATATTTCTTATTTGGTGACAAGTTTGAAGCTATTCAATACTGGGTATCATCAAAGAAGCTGGAAGATCGATTTGGTATGGACAATGTAGCAGTGGTGAACAGTAAAGGGAAAATGACAAGATTATATGATGACAATATGGGACTAGATCATCAGTTTATCAATCATAATATTGCACGTGTGTTACACAACATTTTGAACCGCTGCTATGGGCTCAAAATATATCAAACTAATGATTTCAGATTGCTTATTGATGTTTTAAGAGATCCACGAGCATTTCATGAGTAAGATTATTCATATATTAATTTTTATTTATTGTTTTAATTTATAGTAATTATTAATTGTTGGTTTTATTTGTTGTACAATGATGTTTTCATGATCATACATAAGCATCCCTTATTTATAACCCCTTCTTGTCGTATTACTTTTCGTTTGATCACCCACGTATCTCTACTTGAACATTGCAGATCATCAAACGTGTTGGCTTTTAGGAATACTTTGGCAAATATTTCTGTAGGATATCCATGTATTAGTTTTTCATGGACGCAATGGGTTAAAAATAATAATAAACCATATTATAGCAAACAATTGAAAAGGGTTTTAGCATGGCCAAGTTCTCATTATTCAAATTACCCTTGGTCATTTTTTGTTTTGATGGGAAATCTTGTAGCTGATTATGTCGTGGCAAGTTTAATTTATTTTTGTTTTATTTATACATTTTTTTTTATAAATCTAAAAGATATATGTGTTTATGTAATGTAGGGAAATGCTCAAGTTTTAGACGAAGAGTTAAACCTTCTTTTGCTTGGTTTTTTTGGGATGGTATTCCATATGGTACTATTATTTCACATAAATTTGATTAATAGAAAGTATTGCATTCAACATACTTATGACATTTTTTTAATTAACTTTTCTAACACCTTGAGAGTCTCAATATGCAGTGGATAGATTGTAAAAAAAAATACTATATATTTTTTTAAGAATGATTGATATTAATGACAAGTTTAACGTTTGTAGCACCATCAACTACTATAATATCAAACATATTAAAGACAATATATATGAAGCAGAAGCAAAAGGAAACTATTTTAGGTTGGTGACTTTGAAAACAGTGCATCCAAACGATAGAGAATTTCGTTCCTATGATATTGCGGGAACTTTGGATAAGCAGTATGTGTTAGCTGGCTATCATAGTTTTGTGTAATCTGGACAACGTATAATTGTTTTTTAACTCCGCATCAACCTACAAGATTGGATACGACAACACAAACTTGTAATCGGACATAGACTTAAGCTAGAATTGATATCAATTCTTCGGTATTTTTGTAATAAATATTTTATTTACTTTTTAACATTTTTTTATTTTAAGTGATGACTAGACAGGACTAGATCTTCAGTTTATCAATCATAATATTGTACGTGTGTTACACGACATTTTGAACACTTGCTATGGTCTCGAAATAAATCAAACTAATGATTCCATATTGCTTATTGATGTTCTAAGGGATCCACGAGCATTTCATGAGTAAGATTATTCATATATTAATTTTTATTTATAGTTTTAATTTATATTAATTATTAATTGATTATTTCATTTGTTGTATAGTTATGTTTTCATGACCATACATAAGTATCCCTTATTTATGAATCCTTCTTGTCGTACTGCTTTTCGTTTGCTCGCCCACATATCTCTACTTCAATATAGCATATCATCAAACATGTTGACCTTTAGAAGGACTTTGGCACATATATCTGCAAGATATTCTTGTATTAGCTCTTCATGGACCCAATCGGTTAAAAATAATAATAGACCAAATTATAGCCAAGAATTGAAAAGGGTTTTGGCATAGCCAAGTTCTCACTATTCAAATTACCCTTGGTCATTTTTTTTTTCTTCATGGGGAATCTTGTAGCTCATGATGTCGTGGCAAGTTTAATTTATTTCTGTTTTATTTATACATTATTTTTTTTTATAATTCTAAAAGATGTATGTGTTAATGTAATGTAGGGAAATGCTCAAGTCTTAAACGAGGAGTTAAACCTTTTTTTGCTTGGTTTTTTTGGGATGGTATTCCATATGGTACTATTATTTCACATAAATTTGTAAGTTTTCCATTCAACATACTTATGCCAATTTTTTTTTTTATTAAATTTTCTAACACTTTTAGAGTCTCAATGTGCAGTGCATAGATTGTGAAAAAAATTAGTATATATTTTTTTACGAATTATTGATATGAATGACAAGTTTAACATCTGTAGCACTATTAGCTACTATAATGTCAGACATATTAAAGACAATATATATGAAGTAGAAGCAAAAGGAAACTATTTTAGGTTGGTGACTTTGAAAACAGTGCATTCAAATGATAGAGAATTTCGTTCCTATGATATTGCAGGAACTTTGGTTAAGTAGGATATGTTAGCTGGCTATCATAGTTTTGTGAAATTTGGACAACGTATAATTGTTTTTTAACTCGACATCAGCCTACAAGATTGGATACGACAACACAAACTTGTAATCAGACATAGACTTAAGCAAGAATTGATATCAATTCTACTATATTTTTGTAATTAATATTTTATTTACTTTTTTATATTTTTTTATTTTATATATTTTTATTTAGTTAATATTTCCTAACCAGTGACATGTTTGAAGCTATTCATTACTTGGTATCATCAAAGAAGTTGGAAGATGGATTTGGTATGGATAATGTAGCAGTGGTGAACGGTAGAGGGAAAATCACAAGGTCAAGTGACAACAATATGGGACTAGATCTTAAGTTTATCCATAATATTATTGCACGTGTCTTGCACAACTTTTTGAATCAAACTAATGATTTTAGGTTGCTTATTGATGTTTTAAGGGATCGATGAGCATTTCATGAGTAAGATTATTCATATATTAATTTTTATTTATTGTTTTTATTTATATTAATTATTAATTGATTGTTTCATTTGTTGTATAGTTATGTTTTCACGACCATACATAAGTATCCCTTATTTGTGACTCCTTTTTGTCGTATTGCTTTTCGTTTGCTCGCCCATGTATTTCTTCTTCAATATAGCATATCATCAAATGTGTTGACCTTTATGAGAACTTTGGCACATATTTCTGCAAGATATTCATGTATTAGCTTTTCATGGACCCAATGGGTTAAAAATAATAATAGACCAAATTATAGCCAAGAATTGAATAGGGTTTTGGCATGGTTAAGTTCTCATTATTCAAATTACCCTTAATCATTTTTTGTCATCATGAGAAATCTTGTATCTCATGATGTTGTGGCAAGTTTAATTTATTTATATTTTATTTATACACTATTTTATTTTATAAATCTAAAAGATATATGTGTTTATGTAATGTAGGCAAATGCTGAAGTATTAGACGAAGAGTTAGACCTTCTTTGGCCTGGTTTTCTTGGAATGGTATTCGATATGCTACTAGCATTTCACATAAATTTGATTAATAGAAAGTGTTGCACACAACATACTTATGCCAGTTTTTTTATTTCTTTATTAACTTTTCTAACACTTTGAGAGTCTCAATGGTTAGTGAATAGATTGTGAAAAAAGTTTACTATGTTTTTTTTTACGAATGATTAATATTAATGATAGGTTTAACATTCGTACCACTATCAAATACTATAATTTCATACATATTAAAGACAATATATATGAAGCGGAAGGAAAAAGAAACTACTTCAGGTTGGTGACTTTGAAAACAGTGCATCCAAATGATAGAGAATTTTATTCATATGATATTGCGGAAACTTTGGATAAGTAGTATGTTTTGGATGGCTATCATAGTTATGTAGAATCTAGATAGCGTATAATTATTTTTGAACAACACATCAGCCTACAAGATTGGATACAACAACACCAACTTGTAATCAAACATAGACTTAACCAAGAATTGATATTAATTCTATGGTATTTTTGTAATAAATATTTTATACACTTTTTAATGTTTTTTTTATTTTATATATTTTTATTTAGTTAATATTTCCTATCCGGTGACAAGTTTGAAGCTATTCAATACTTAGTATCATCAAAGAAACTAGAAGATGGATTTTGTATGGATAATATAGCAATGGTGAATAGTACAGGGAAAATCTCAAGATCATATGATGATACTATGGGACTAGATCTTCAATTTATCTAAAATAATATTGCACATGTGTTACACAACATTTTGAACCACTCTTATAGGCTCAAAATGAATAAAACTAATGATTTCAGAAATCTTATTAATGTTTTAAGGGATCCACGAGCATTTCATGAGTAAGATTATTCATATATTAATTTTTATTTATTGTTTGAATTTATATTAATTATTAATTGTTGGTTTTATTTGTTGTATAGTGATGTTTTCACGACCATACATAAGCATCCCTTATTTATGACCCCTTCTTAGAGTACTACTTTTCGTTTGCTCGCGCACGTATCTCTTCTTCAATATAGCATACCATCAAACGTGTTGGCCTTTAGGAGGCCTTTGGCACGTATTTATGTAGGATATCCATGTATTAGCTCTTCATGGACCCAATGGGTGAAAAATAATAATAGACCAAATTATAGCCAAGAATTGAAAAGGGTTTTGGCATGGCCAAGTTCTCATTATTCAAATTACCCGTGGTCATTTTTTTTCTTCATGGGAAATCTTGAAGCTCATGATGTCGTGGCAAGTTTACTTTATTTCTTTTTTCTTTATACATTATTTTTTTTATACATCTTAAAGATGTGTGTGTTAATGTAATGTAAGGAAATGCTGAAGTTTTAAACGAAAAGTTAAACCTTCTTTGGCTAGGTTTTCTTGGGATGGTATTCAATATGCTACTAGCATTTCACATAAATTTGATTAAGAGTAAGTGTTACATACAACATACTTATGCCATTTTTTTATCAACTTTTCTAACACATTGAGAGTCTTAATGTGCAGTGGATAGATTGTGAAAAAAATTACTATATATTTTTTTACGAATTATTGATATTAATGACAGGTTTAACGTCCGTAGCATTATCAGCTACTATAATGTCAAACATATTAAAGACAATATAAATGAAGTTGAAGCAAAAGGAAACTATTTTAGGTTTGGATAAGAAAAAGGAAACTATTTGAAAATGGTGCATCTAAATAACAAAGAATTTTGTTCCTATGATATTGCATGAACTTTGGATAAGCAGTATATGTTAACTGGCAATCATAGTTCTTTAAAATATAGACAACTTATAATATTTTTTTTAACTCCACACCAGCCTACAAGATTGGATACGACAACACCAACTTGTAATCGGACATAGACGTAACCAAGAATTGACATCGATTCTACGACATTTTTATAATACATATTTTATTTACATTTTAATGTTTTTTTATTTTATATATTTTTATTTAGTTAATATTTCCCATTCAGTGACATGTTTGAAGCTATTCAATACCTGGTATCATCAAAGAAGCTGGAAGATGGATTTGGTATGGATAATGTAGTAGTGGTGAACGGTAGAAGGAAAATCACAAGGTCATGTGATGACAATATGGGACTAGATCTACATATTATCCATAATAATATTGCACGTATCTTTCACGACTTTTTGAACAACTGTTATGGGCTCGAAATAAATCAAACTAATGATTTCAGATTGCTTATTGATGTTTTAAAGGATCCACGAGCATTTCATGAG
The DNA here is from genome assembly GCF_004353265.1 of Vitis riparia. Classification (NCBI taxonomy): domain Eukaryota; kingdom Viridiplantae; phylum Streptophyta; class Magnoliopsida; order Vitales; family Vitaceae; genus Vitis; species Vitis riparia. Next base: position 15,874,463 of record NC_048445.1, read on the forward strand.
TAAGATTATTCATATATTGATTTTTATTTGTTGTTTAAATTTATATTAAGTTTTAGACGAAGAGTTAACCCTTCTTTGGCTTGGTTTTCTTGGGATGGTATTCTATATGCTACTAGCATTTCACATAAATTTGATTAACAGTAAGTGTTACATACAACATACTTATGCCATTTTTTTATTATTAACTTTTCTAACATATTGAGAGTCTCAATGTGCAGTGGATAGATTGTTAAAAAAATTACTATAAATTTTTTACGAATTAATGATATTAACGACAGGTTTAACGTCCGTAGCACTATCAGCTACTATAATTTCAAACATATTAAAGACAATATATATTTAGCAGAAGCAAAAGGAAACTATTTTAGGTTGGCGACTTTGAAACTAGTGGATCCAAATAACAGAGAATTTTGTTCCTATGATATTACGGGAACTTTTTATAAGCAGTATGTGTTAGCTGGCTATCATAGTTTTGTAAAATCTAGACAACGTATAGATTTTTTTTTAACTCCACATCAGCCTACAAGATTGGATACAACAACACCGACTTGTAATCGGACATAGACTTAACCAAGAATTGATATCCATCTACGACATTTTTGTAATATATATTTTATTTACTTTTTAATGTTTTTTTTATTTTTCATATTTTTATTAGTTAATATTTCCTATCCGATAACATGTTCGATGCTATTCAATACTTTGTGTCATCAAAGAAGCTAGAAGATGAATTTGGTATGGATAATGTAGCAGTGGTGAACATTAGAGGGGAAATCACAAGGTCAAGTGATGACAATATGGGACTAGATGTTCAGTTTATCCATGATAATATTGCACGTGTCTTGCACGAATTTATGAACGATTGCTGTGGGATAAAAATTAATCAAACTAATGTTTTGAGATTTCTTATTGATGTTTTAAGGGATCCACCAGCATTTCATGAGTAAGATTATTCATATATTAATTTTTATTTAATGTTTTAATTTATATTAATTATTAATTATTGGTTTTATTTATGACCCCTTCTTGTCGTACTACTTTTCGTTTCCTCGCCCACGTATCTCTGCTTCAATAGAACATATCATCAAACGTGTCGGCCTTTAAGAGGACTTTGGCACATATTTTTGTAGGATATCCATGTATTAGCTCTTCATGGACCTAATGGGTGAAAAATAATAATAGACCAAATTATAGCCAAGAATTGAAAAGGGTTTTGGCATGGCCAAGTTCTCATTATTCAAATTATTGTTGGTCATTTTTTTTCTTCATGGGAAATCTTGTAGCTCATGATGTCGTGGCAATTTTAATTTATTTCTGATTTATGTATACATTTAATTTTTTTTTTTTTATAAATCTAAAAGATGAATGTGTTAATGTAGTATAGGGAAATGCTAAAGTTTTAGACGAAGAGTTAAACCTTCTTTGGCATGGCGTTCTTGGGATAGTATTCGATATGCTACTAGCATTTCACATAAATTTGATTGAGAGTAAGTGTTACATACAACATACTTATGCCATTTTTTTTATCAACTTTTCTAACGCATTGAGAGTCTCAATGTGCAGTGGATAGATTGTGAAAAAAATTACTATATATTTTTTTACGAATTATTGATATTAATGACAGGTTTAACGTCCGTAGCACTATCAGCTACTATAATGTGAAACGTATTAAAGACAATATATATGAAGCAAAAGCCAAAGGAAACTATTTTAGGTTGGTGACTTTGAAAATGGTGCATCTAAATAAAAAAGAATTTCGTCCCTATGATATTGCAGGAACTTTGGATAAGCAGTATGTGTTAGCTGGCTATCATAGTTTTGTAAAATCTGGCCGACGTATAATTGTTTTTTTACTCCACATCAGCCTACAATATTGGATACGACAACACCAACTTGTAATCAAACATAGACTTAAGAAAAAATTCATATCAATTCTACCGTATTTTTGTAATAAATATTTTATTTAGTTTTTAACTTTTTTTTATTTTATATATTTTTATTTAGTTAATATTTCCTATCGGGTAACATGTTTGAAGATCTTCAATACTTTGTGTCATAAAAAAAGTTGGAAGATGAATTTGGCATGGATAATGTAGCAGTGGTGAACGGTAGAGGGAAAATTACAAGATTATGTGATGACAATATGGGACTAGATCTTCAGTTTATGCATAATAATATAGCACGTGTGTTACACGACATTTTGAACAACTGCTATGGGCTCGAAATGAATCAAACTAATGATTTCAGATTGCTTATTATTGTTTTAAGGAATCCACGAGCATTTCATGAGTAAGATTATTCATATATTAATTTTTATTTATTGTTTTAATTTATATTAATTATTAATTATTGGTTTTATTTGTTGTACAATGATGTTTTCACAACCATACATAAGCATCCCTTATTGATAACCCCTTCTTGTCGTACTACGTTTCGTTTGCTCGCCCAAATATCTCTGCTTCAATATAGCATATCATCGAACGTGTTGGCCTTTAGGAAGACTTTGGCACATATTTCTGGACGATATCCGTGTATTAGCTCTTCATGGACCCAATGGGTGAAAAATGATAATAGACCAAATTATAGCCAAGAATTGAAAACGGTTTTGGCATGGCCAAGTTCTCATTATTCAAGTTACTGTTGGTCATTTTTTTTCTTCATGGGAATCTTGTAGCTCATGATGTCGTGGCAATTTTAATTTATTTATGATTTTATTTATTCGATTTTTTTTATAAATCTAAAAGATGTATGTGTTAATGTAGTATATGGAAATGCTCAAGTTTTAGACGAAGAGTTAAACCTTCTTTGGCTTGGTTTTCTTGGGATGGTATTGATTCATGCCTAATTGGTGTCTTAGCTGATTCGTGTCCAGCTGGTGCTCCTTAATTAAGGGAGTAATCAACAAAATTTATAACCTATTACACCATATACTAGGGTAGCAAAGACAAAGCTACTATAGCATAGTGGCTCTAGGATCGTTCACTGGGATGGGTTTTCACTTCACAAATGATATTATTTCAAAGATGAATTGGTGCCTTTTCATTTCAAGGTTAGCTTTAAAAGAAAACATAAAGATGTTTGAAAAAGGATTGGTTTTAAACTAACCAAAAATAGTAACTGATTTTACTTACAAAGAAAAGTGTTTCTTGGAGTTTAGATCACTGGGCTCAGATTCCTTGTACAAAAAGGGAGTTCCGGTCACTTGTTTCTTTTCCTCGCATTAGAGAATTAACATATGATTCCTTCTCCAACCGGTGTTATACAGATGCTTCCCATTAATGGTTTCAAACACTAAATCCCTCTCACTAATGCATCTTGCAATGGCTCATACCTCTCACCTAGCACTTGCCATTCAAGGTGATCTTTAACCTTGGATTTCCCTTCACAAGCTCGCAAGAGATAACTAATGGACGTCTCCTTGGAGTCCAAAAGCTTACCAAGTGTTGGCAATTCTAGAAAATCCTACCTTCAAGTCACCTCCCAGAGGCTCGCAAGGGGTAAACTAGTGCATCTCCATGGATGGAGATCACTTGCCTTACCAAGTGTTGGCCCAGGTGATTTAAAAGCGTTTTAAGTTAACTAAAAAGATAAAACCATTAACGGGTCACACTTTCTCTTCATTAAAAACTAAAACAACAAAACTTCCAATTTATGCATGTGGAAACTTACCCGGTTACCTTAGCTCCAAGAGACAAAGAGTCTAGCCTCTCATCCTCTGAGAAAACATCTCAGAGAATGTTTGGCTAGCAAGAAAATGAAAATGAAAGAGAAGACAAGAATATATAGGAAAAACAGAGCAAGTGCTCTGTATTTTACTTCCTTCCCAAAACTGTACAAAGGATCCCTTGGAAACCCCCCCCCCCCTCCGAGAGTCTCCTGAGAGTTATATAGGAAGGTAATTTACCCTTCCTTGGATACTTCCTAGCTAAGGAATTACATGAGTGGCTGAATACAAGGAGAAAATGGAAATTTAGACACAAAAATATCAGAAGAAAAGATCTAAAAGAGTCGGTGCACAACTATCAGGAAGCTTCAGGACCGTTGCACTGTGCAAAATGAGGTCTGCGAGATTTCGCAGGTGCACAAGAAGGGCTGCGAAATTTCTTCATAACAACCAGCTGATTCAACACCTTTGCAAAATGGACTTCCATCTTGTGGTGTTTGGCTTCCATCGCGGCGTGAAACTTCAGAGGAATTCCATAGCATTGTGCAAAAAGGCTGCGAAATCATTCGCAACAAAAGGGTGATTTCGCAACACTTTGCTGAATCCTTCTTCAGCTTGGAGCAGTTATCTTCCAAAGGCTGTAACTTCCTCATTTCACCTCCAAATTGCACACGGTTTAAAGCATTGGATTGTTGACTTCCTAAGCTTTTAAATGACATATAGCATGCATAAATTGGACATCAGAAGTGCTCCAAAAGTGGCTGTAGTGACTGTCATCAAGAATGCTCATGGCTGGATTCCCTTTGCTTCCCCTTGCATTCCAGACTCGTTTATGGCAAAAGTGCTCCAAAGCTTTGATTCTTCATGCCTCTAAGCTTCCCATTGCTTTCCAAGGATTCCATAAAACTATCCTCAATCTCACAATGATTTGGTGATCAAAATACTAACAAAAACACCAAAACTTACACATTTTGATTAGAATTGATTGCAAGGGGCCTTAACATGTTAATTAGGTTAAAAGGCAATAACTACTACTCAAAAGTGTTTAAAAGAGTTAATTACAAGCTATGAAATAACACTTTTTGAGTAGTAATCAGGTATTCGATATGCTACTAGCATTTCACATAAATTTGATTGAGAGTAAGTGTTACATACAACATACTTATGCCATTTTTTTATTTTTTTTTATTAACTTTTCTAATATATTGAGAGTCTCAATGTGAAAAGGATAGATTGTGAAAAAAATTACATTATATTTTTTTACGAACTATTGATATTAATGACAGGTTTAACGTCTGTAGCACTATCAGCTACTATAATGTGAAACATATTAAAGACAATATATATGAAGCAAAAGCAAAAGGAAACTATTTTAGGTTGGTGATTTTGAAAACGGTGCATCTAAATAAAAAAGAATTTCATCCCTATGATATTGCAGGAACTTTGGATAAGCAGTATGTGTTAGCTGGCTATCATAGTTTTGTAAAATCTGGCAAACGTATAATTGTTTTTTTACTCCACATCATCCTGCAATATTGAATACGACAACACCAACTTGTAATCGAACATAGACTTAAGCAAGAATTCATATCAATTCTACCGTATTTTTGTAATAAATATTTTATTCAGTTTTTAACGTTTTTTTTTTATTTTATATAATTTTATTTAGTTAATATTTCCTATCTGGTAACATGTTTGAAGCTCTTCAATACTTTGTGTCATAAAAAAAGCTGGAAAATTAATTTGGTATGGATAATGTAGCAGTAGTGAACGGTAGAAGGAAAATTACAAGATTATGTGATGACAATATGGGACTAGATCTTCAATTTATCCATAATAATATTGCATGTGTGTTACACGACCTTTTGAACAACTGCTATGGGCTCGAAATGAATCAAACTAATGATTTCAAATTGCGTATTGTTGTTTTAAGGGATCCATGAGCATTTCATGAGTAAGATTATTCATATATTAATTTTTATTTATTATTTTAATTTATATTAATTATTAATTGTTGGTTTTATTTGATGTACCATGATGTTTTCACCACCATACATGAGCATCCCTTATTGATGACCCCTTCTTACTATACTACTTTTCGTTTGCTCACTCACGTATCTCTGGTTCAATATAGCATATCATCAAACGTGTTGGCTTTTAGGAGGACTTTGGCAAATATTTCTGCAAGATATCCATGTATTAGTTTTTCATGGATGCAATGGGTTAAAAATAATAATAAACCATATTATAGCCAAGAATTGAAAAGGGTTTTAGCGTGGCCAAGTTCTCATTATTCAAAATACGCTTGGTCACGTTTGTAGCACTATCAGCTACTATAATGTCAAACATATTAGCGACAATATATATGAAGTAGAAGCAAAAGGAAACTATTTTAGTTTGGTGACTTTGAAAACAGTGCATCCAAACGACAGAGAATTTCATTCCTATGATATTGCGGGAACTTTGGATAAGCAGTATGTGTTAGTTGGCTATCATAGTTTTGTGTAATCTGGACAACGTATAAATTTTTTTTTAACTCCACATCAACCTACAAGATTGGGTACAACAACACAAACTTGTAATCGGACATAGACTTAAGCTAGAATTGATATCAATTCTACGGTATTTTTGTAATAAATATTTTATTTACTTTTTAACGTTTTTTATTTTATATATTGTTATTTAGTTAAGATTTCCTATCTGGTGATATGTTTGAAGCTATTCTACACTTGGTGTCATCAAAGAAGCTGGAAGATGGATTTGGTATGGATAATGTAGCAGTGGTAAATGGTAGAGGGAAAATCACAAGGTCATGTGATGACAATATGGGACTAGATCTTCAGTTTATCCATAATAATATTGCACGTGTCTTACACGACTTTTTGAATGACTGATATGGGCTTGAAATGAATCAAACTAATGATTTCAGATTTGCTTATTGATGTTTTAAGGGATCCACGAGCATTTCATGAGTAAGATTATTCATATATTAATTTTTATTTATTGTTTTAATTTATAATAATTATTAATTGTTGGTTTTATTTGTTGTACATTGATGTTTTCACGACCATACATAAGCATCCCTTATTTATGAATCCTTCTTGCAGTACTACTTTTCGTTTGTTCGCCCACATATCTCTCCTTCAATATAGCATATCATCAAACCTGTTGGCCATTAGGAAGACTTTGGCACATATTTCTGTAGGATATCCATGTATTAGCTCTTCGTGGACCCAACGGATGAAAAATAATAATAGAGCAAATTATAGCCAAGAATTGAAAAGGGTTTTGGCATGGCCAAGTTCTCATTATTCAAATTACCGTTGGTCATTTTTTTCTTCATGGGGAAGCTTGTAGCTCATGATGTCGTGGCAATTTTAATTTATTTCTAATTTATTTATTCATTTTTTTATAAATCTAAGAGATGTATGTGTTAATGTAGTATAGGGAACTGCTCAAGTTTTACACGATGAGTTAAACCTTCTTTGGCTTGGTCTTCTTGGGATGGTATTTGATATGCTACTAGCATTTCACATAAATTTGATTAAGAGTAAGTGTTACATACAACATACTTACGCCATTTTATTATTATTTTTTTATTAACTTTTCTAACACATTGAGAGTCTCAAGGTGCAAGGGATAGATTGTGAAAAAAATTACTATATATTTTTTTTATGAATTATTGATATTAATGACAAGTTTAACGTCTGTAGCACTATCAACTACTATAATGCCAGACATATTAAAGACAATATATATGAAGCAGAAACAAAAAGTAATAACTTTAGGTTGATGACTTTGAAAACAGTGCATCCAAACGACAGAGAACTTCGTTCCTATGATATTGCAGGAACTTTGGATAAGCAGTATGTGTTAGCTGCTTATCATAGTTTTGTAAAATCTGGATAAAGTATAATTGTTTTTTAACTCCACATAAGCCTACAAGATTGGATACAACAACACAAACTTGTAATCGGACATAGACTTAAGCAAGAATTGATATCAATTCTATGATATTTTTGTAATAACTATTTTATTTACTTTGTAACATTTTATTTTATTTTATATATTTTTATTTAGTTAATATTTCTTATCTGGTGACATGTTTGAAGCTATTAAATACTTGGTAACATCAAAGAAACTGGAAGATGGATTTGGTATGGATAATGTAGCAGTGGTGAACGGTAAAGGGACTAGATCTTTTCAGTTTATTCATAATATTATTGCACGTGTCTGGCACAACTTTTTTAATGACTGCTATGGGCTTGAAATGAATCAAACTAATGATTGCAGATTTGCCTATTGATGTTTTAGGGGATCCACGAGCATTTCATGAGTAAAATTATTCACATATTAATTTTTATTTATTGTTTTAATTTATAATAATTATTAATTGTTGGTTTTATTTGTTGTACAATGATGTTTTTACGACCATACATAAGCATCCCTTATTTATGACCCCTTCTTGTCTACTACTTTTCGTTTGCTCGCCCACGTATCTCTACTTCAATATAGCAGATCATCAAATGTGTTCGCCTTTAGGAGGACTTTGGCAAATATTTCTGCAGGATATCCATGTTGTAGACCCTCAATTTTGTCCTCCTAGCACATGTCCTATTTGATACTTGTTCGATACTTTACAGTAGTTCCTCGGTGGCCCATAGCTACTCATGTTACTTACCTTTCTTGATCCACCTTGGAGACTCTGGTTAAGGGATCGCCTAACCCCTTTATTGTGACCCTTGGCAGTTTTGATTTAGGCTTAAGCTTTCCATTCCTTTTTAGGATAGTTCTTAGGCATGTTTAGGTCATTGAGGCAATATCCCAATCACTTTCAGACACCCACGTAAGCACACTTGGTCCACTTCGTTCGCCCTAGCGCACTAGGACACACCCTAGGTCACCTTTAGATGTTCTTGCATGGTTTGCACGGTTGCATGACTCGTATTTTTGGTGGTTACATGGCTCGTATGGCTTGCATGTGGTTGATTTTTATTTTTTGTTTTAATTATTTTTTATTTTTTATTTTTAGGTGCGTGATTTAAATTTCTTTTGATTTTCAATTTCATGATATTTATTGATTTTAATCTTTATTTTATTTTTACTTTATTTTTCTTTCTATTTTTATCTTTATTTTATTTCTTGCATGAGGAAACGGTTGCCATCTATTTGGAGGGAAGATCACCAAAATTTTAGGAAAAGGAAGAGATTGCTGCCCATAGAAGAATATATGGAAACTTCCATACAGAAAAGGATTTTTAGAGAGATGCAATCTCCATGGACGGACATATACATGGAAAGAAATGCGAGATTTTATGATTTTCTAATGGGAGGCACGAATAGCAAGGGGATTCGATACCGAGATCTGGCACTAAAAGGAAGGCATGCATTACATAAAAAGGAAAGAGAAAAAGGGGATTTTGGAAGAGGCCAGCAGATTAGGAGGATTTTGGGATTGTCAAGGGCAGAGAGATAGGTTGTCAAGGGAAGAGGAAGGAAGCACGGAAAAGACCAGTGGGAAAAATCTGAGAATACAAAAACTAGTGGAGATTTTCTCACCGAAAGGAAGTGTTTCCAGGTATGTTTACTGTAGACCCCTTCTTGATTCTGATTATCCTTTTGATGTATGAATTTTCGTTGGATTTTGAGTCTCATTTGGATGCTAGGGGGTAGAATGACGGAGGTCATATGTTTGTCTACATTGGTACTTGATTGCTTCTATAGATGTTGTTGATTTGTCTCTTTGGAGTTCTCTAATTTTGATTTAGGGGTGAAAGGTTCTATTTTTTTTTAATTTCCTATGCATTACATGAGAACTATGGCTATACTTGTTTGCTGGAATCTGCTCGTACCTCTCTCACCATTCCAAGCCCATTGACAAAGCAATGGAATGTGGCTTGGCTTGGTTATTCTTTTTTTTTGTTTTTATTTTTATTTTTTCTTATCTCTACTCTGTTTTCTGGAACTCTTGGAATAGGAAGAATTCTGTCCGACCAACGTTCCACCTTCTCCGGATATCTCACATCCGGAATTTTGTCCCGCCGACATTCCACCTTCTCCAGATATATCATATCCGAAATTCTGTCTGGCCCAACGTTCCACCTTCTCTGGATATCTCACATCCGAAATTTTGTCCTGCCAACATTCCACCTTCTCCGGATATCTCATATCCAGAATTCTGTCCCGCCGACATTCCACCTTCTCCGGATATATCTGATTACTATCAAAAAGTGCTATTTTGTAGACCTAATTATAATGGTTTTAAGCACCTTTGAGTAATAATCATATTCATTTAACCCAATTAATTCATTAAGGTCCTTAGTAATTGGTTTTAACCATTTTGTGGCAAGTTTACATGTTTATATCAGCTTATGAATCAATTCAAGCATGCCAAATGATGGAGGAGCTACTTAGACAAGCCAACCAAAAAAGAAAAGCAAAGAAAAGCAAAGAGAAGCAAAGAAAAGCAAAAGAAAAGCAAAGAGAAGCAAGGAGGAAATCTGAGGTCAGCAGCTGCAGTGTTCTTTGGCACTTTTGGAGCACTTCCCGAAGTCCATTTTTTACATGCTATATACCATTTCAAAGCTCAGGAAGTCAAAAATCCAACGCTTCAAACCGTGCACGATTTGGAGCTGAAACGAGGAAGTTATGGCCTTCGGAAGAGAACTGCTCCAGGTATGCGAAATTTTCGCATACCTTCTGAATGGTGTGCGAATTTTGCATACCTCATGATCAGGTGTGCGAATTTCGCACACCCCTATGCGAATTTCGCACACCTGTGCGAAATCTCCCCTGTTTTGCCGACTCCACAAGAGATCTTTTCTTTTAGATATTTTTGTATAAATTTCCATTCTTCTCCTTGTAATCCACCAATCATAAGATTTCTTAGCTAGGAAGGATGGAAAAGCTTCTCTATTTATACTCCTTTGCATCCGTTGAAATATATAGAGAAATATATGTAATATACCCAAATATATGTGAAATTAACGAACAGGGCACTTGCTCTGTTTCTTCTTTATATTCTTGTTTTCTCTTTAGTTTTCTTTCTAGCCAACCAAACTCTGAGGATTTTTCCTCAGAGGATGAGAGGCTAGGCTCTTCGTCTCTTGGAGCTAAGGTAACCGGGTAAGTTTCCTCATGCATAAATTGGAAGTTTTGTTGTTTTAGTTGTTAATGAAGAGAAAGTGTGACCCGTTAATGGTTTTTATCTTTTTAGTTAACTTAAAACTCCTTTAAATCACCTGGGCCAACACTTGGTAAGGCAAGTGATCTCCATCCATGGAGATTCACTAGTTTACCCCTTGCGAGCCTCTGGAAGGTGACTTGAAGGTAGGATTTTCTAGACTAGCCAACACTTGGTAAGCTTTTGGACTCCAAGGAGACATCCATTAGTTATCTTTTGCGAGCTTTTGACGGGTAATCCAAGGTTAAAGATCACCTTGAATGGCAAGTGCTAGGTGAGAAGTATGAGCCATTGCAAGGTGCATCAGTGAGAGAATTAAAGCTGAAATCCAATTGAGGGATGCACTTGTGCAGCACCTGTTAGAGAATTGACTTTATGTTAATTCTCTAATGTGAGGAAAAGAAACAAGTGACCGGAACTCCCTTTTTGTATGAGGAATCTGAGCCTAGTGATCTGAAACTCCAAGAAACACTTTTCTTAGTAAGTAAAATCAATTACTACTTTTGGTTAGCTTAAAACCAAACCTTTTTCATTCAAACGTCTTTATGTTTTCTTTTAAAGCTAACCTTGAAATGAAAAGGCACCAATTCAGCTTTGAAATAATATCATTTGTGAAGTGAAAACCCATCCCAGTGAACGATCCTAGAGCCACTATGCTATAGTAGCTTTGTCTTTGCTACCCTAGTATATGGTGTAATAGGTTATAAATTTTGTTGATTAATCCCTCAATCAAGGAGCACCAGCTGGACACAAATCAGCTGAGACACCAATTAGGCATGAATCAATATCACATCCGAAATTCTGTCCGGCCCAACGTTCCACCTTCTCCGGATATCTCACATCCGGAATTCTGTCCCGCCGACATTCCACCTTCTCCGGATATCTCACGTTCAGAATTCTGTCCCGCCCACATTCCACCTTCTCCAGATATCTCACGTCTGGAATTCTATCCTGCCGACATTCCACCTTCTCCGGATATCTCACGTCCGGAATTCTGTCCCGTCGACATTCCACCTTCTTCGGATATCTCACATCCGGAATTCTGTCCGCCGATGTTCCACCTTCTCTGGATATCTCACATCCAGAATGTCCGGCCAACATTCCACTTTCTCCGGATATCTCACATCTGGAATTCTGTTCGACCGACGTTCCACCTCATCCTCTATTTGCTTCTTTGATTGAGAATTTATTGTTTTTAAATTGAATTTTTGAATCATTTTTCAACTAAATATTCTCAGCATTAAAAAATCTATCATTAATAATCCCTTGCTGCCATTTTTCCTCTCGGCATGCACTTTCACTACTTTCTTTGACTTTCAACCATTTTCTTGATCTTCTTTATTTTTCACAAGCATGAATAAACTTCATGATTCCAAATAATGGAATTCGTAGAATCAATTCATGCAAAATTAATTAGGGCTTTGGTGGGGGCCCGACATTCATGATATTCTCATCAATATTGTTTGCTTGATATTTGATTGATTGTGCTTCCTCTTTGTGGCGTTGAGATTTATTCGCACTTGTTACTAAGCAAACTTGTTTCCCATAGAGGAGTATTAGCTTGCTATCCAGGTACACTTTTCCTGCCCTCAAACTATAAAATTCTATGAATGTGTATGTTATCATGAGCCATGTCCATGTTTGATGCCATAATTGATTGCCTTGATGCTTGTTTGATCATCTTTGATAAAAATGTATATTATGCGTCGTATTTTCAAACTAATCTTTGATGTCTTGTGATAGCACTTAAGAAGCAGTCCAGGTACGTACCCTAAATCTTCTTCATGATTGTGATTGGTTTTCCTATTAAGCATGCTATTTTTCGAAATCACCTAGCTTACTTAGGTATCCATGATCAACCATTTAATTGTCACGTTTCCCTCAACTTAGTCAGTAGAGACCTTAAAAGGGCTTAGAGGGGTGCTACCTCCTAGAGGTACCTTCCCAATAAGTAACCTGATCCCCAGACCTAGACTCAAGTTTTTCAAAGACATGCCTTTTCCAAAAATTATGGAGTCACATTTTAGGGTTTTTCTTTCTCATTTTATTTTCCCTTTAAAATAAAAATAAAATAAGTGACGGCTCCAACTTTTCCAAAACTAAATAATTTTTCACAAATAAAAAGCGAGTCTCGCCGATTGAGTGGGGACGCACGTGAAAAATGTTGGTTCACAAATTGGCGACTCCACTGGGGATTTTGAGGATCAAGCTTGAACACTAGTTGAGGAAAATGTGGCGTTTAATCGGTCGATTAGTGGGTACCCCATTTTTAGGCAAGGTGATTCGATTTGCTTGCTTGTTTGGTTTGCTATCCTAACATGTTTGATTGCCTTGGATGATCACTTGATTGTTTTGCTCACTTTAGCATGATTCACTCTCACATATGCTAGGTAGGACTTTGATTGTTTGATATTTATCTGCTTCGCATGACTGCTTGTTGTATGAAAATCCTTTCTCTTGCATGTTCGTATGATTGCTTGTCTTCGTTCACTATCTCACTTTAGATCTTAGGTTTTTCGGATGCACCCACATCCTTCACTGTGCACTTTAGATTATCCTTGAGCGTTGAGATATGAGAGAGCCTTCACCATTAAGAAACCCCGTAGGAACGCGAGGAAGTGCATGTGTGGAGGTGATGACCACCTTGCATGGAAGCACCCCGTCTCCTTCTAGGCGTGCAGAGGGTTGCGTACCGCCAGAGGGTACGATCGCTTCTGCTAGGGATCCTTTGACCCACCCATTTTATCCTATAGAGCCACCTCAACCTTGTAAGTTAACCTAGACCCAATTAAGACTTCATTCCTACACGTGGGTGCATCTGTGGACCTTCAGAGCTGCCTTGGTCACGATTGGGATCGGTTATCCCTTCCGTAGTCTTCTTTTGGTGTGATCAAAGATGGGTGTGGACCCGCATTTTTCACGTGCGTCCCCACTCGATCGGCGAGACTCGCTTTTTATTTGTGAAAAATTAATTTTAGAAAAGTTGGAGTCACCACTTATTTTATTTTTATTTTAAAGGGAAAATAAAACAAGAAAGAAAACCCTAAAATGTGACTCCATAATTTTTGGAAAAAGGCATGTCTTTGAAAAACCCGAGTCTAAGTCCGGGGATCAGGTTACTTATTGGGAAGGTACCTCTAGGAGGTAGCACCCCTCTAAGCCCTATAAAGGTCTCTACTGACAAAATTAAGGGAAGTGTGGCAATTAATTAGTTAATTATAGATACCTAAATAGGCTAGGTGATTTTAGAGAGTGGCATGCCAAACACAATCAAATTGCAACAAAGGAGAGTTAGGGTGCGTACCTGAACTGCTCTTCAAGCGCTATCATAAAACATAAAAGTTAGTGTAGAAATGTAGCACATAACGTTTGTTTTATTCAAGCAAATCAGGCATATATCAAGACATCCAAGAATCACGTCAAATATGGATATGGTCATCAATGGCATACAAGTCCATAGAGTTCTAAAAAAATAGATGAGAAGAGAGCGTACCTGGATAGCAAGCCAGTACTCCTCTATGGGAATCAAGAGCATCTCAACAATAAATAGAAAACAAATTCATGTATATCATCAAGAAGAATCAAAAATCAACATATCAAGCAAACAATATTGAAGAAGGTATCATGAATGTCGGACCCCCACCAAAGTCCATATTACTTTTGCACGAATCGATTCAATGAATTCCATTGTTTGGAATCATGAAGTTTGTTCATGCTTGTTGAAAATCAAGAAAATCATGAAAATAGTTAAAAATAAGATAAAACAGTGAAAGTGCATGCCCGAAGGAAAATGGCAGCAAATAGCATGTTAAAATTGGGATTTTATACCTAGATGCTCCTAAGATGGATTTTTCAAAGCTAGGAATATTCAGTTGAACAATGGTTTCAAAATTCAATTTAAAACAGTAAGTTCCCAATCAAAGAAGTAAATAGAGGAGAAGGTGTATGTAGTAAGGTTGCCATGATGGAGTGGAGTCTGGAGGTGTGATTGGGACTGCAGTGCTGGCATTGAACCCCAAAATGCATTCTGCCCTCTTTTGGCACGTTCCGAAGCTCCCTGTTATTCAAAGTTTTGGTGACTTCCAGTGAGGGATGAAGAATTCCAGCAAACTTGGGTTGCTGTTGAGAAATACGAACCCTGGCGTAACCAACTTTCCCTATCCATGTCTTCCTTGGAGTGGTTTAATGCAGCTTGAGTGACATAGTTGACATATGGGTCCAGTATCATCTGATCTAAATGGGGATGATCTATGAATTCTTTAAATGATACAAACAAACTGCTGTTCCCCAGCATATTTCAGGTACTTCTCAACGACATTGCTGCTGTACTTCCACATGGAGAGGTGCCTATATTGACCCTCTAATTGGTTGAGCATTTCTGTTCTTGCCCCTGAACCCTCAAGTTCAAGTACATATTGCACAACATAATTCCCAAATGGATCTTGGGATAGGATAAGAGCATTGGCAATAATTGTAGATAGCAAGCGGCATCTATGCTCACCATCAGAATGGCCAAGGCATTTTTAAAATACAAGCAGCCATAACAATCTGCTGCAGGTTCAACACAGTGAGCACTCTTAGCTTCAAGAAGGAACTCAATATATCCAGGCATCAAGTACTGCGAGCAGCATTCTTGTAATCCCCATCTGAGCACAAATTCCCATTCCCAATGTCGTTAAGGTTAACAGCAGTAGCCTTCATTTTCTCAACATCCGTTTCAACTTGAACATTCATTCTCTCCTTGTTATAAAAAAATTCTATTTCAAAGTTCTTCGCGGACTCCTTTTCCAAAGTCTGAATGTGTGGTGGGATCACTATGCACAAATCTCAAATTACCATGTTCCCCCTTCTTTGATTGATCACCTTCCTTTTGTAGTAATCTCATCAGGAACTGATTTTTTCCAAGCTATAATTCATGGTGTTTTGGTCCAGATTTTAGTCCAAGAGATGCAGGCCTTTGATGGTCGAACTTCCTTTTTATCTCAAGCAATTCACGAACATAAATTATGGGAATATCACCAGGCTGGACCATAGTACCAGTTTCGCTGTCTTGTCAGACTTAATATAGTAAAATTGGTTCCTAAATAGGATCTCTTCTCTTTTCTATGCCTATTTTAGGTAGACATGGCATTTTGATTCCTCGATACGGCACAAAGCAGAGGAGGGGGATATATTGGTTCGAATTTTGATTGATTCAACCCATTGTGTTTCTGGAATCCTGTTAGAGGAACTAAAGATTATCATATCTTGTCATTCTTTCAGATTCAAGGATGCAATCTTTACGGCCAGCACCAGAAGCAACAGCAACAACCACAACTACAAGTTCGGCTTGAACTGTTTCAGGTATTGTATCATCTAAGATCTAAAGACCTTTTGGAATTAGACAATTTCGATTATTGGATGGAATATCCTCTTCACTATTAGCACCAATAGCATTGTCGCAGATCTGCTGATGGGTTAGTGAAGAATTAGAATTTGCCAGAAGCTGATTTAAGACCCCCATCTGGTGAGAAACTCGAAGACAATCAGCATGGTTATTAACTTCTCGATGAGGATGTACATAAGGCTGCAAATAAATTGTGATTGCTGGAATATCCATCCAGCATTGCTGTGAATCAAACTCCACTTGTTGTGGTTGTACAGCAAAGGGGTACAATTCTCCCAAACTAATAGTTCTTTACGAAAATATTGTGCAACTTTATACAGCCAATAACCTAACAGAATCTTGATCATCTTGTATCAGATCCTCAAATATTGACATGGTGTCAGCCTTTGAATGAGCAGCTTCAACAGTAGCAGCAAACTTTCCCAGATTTGATGCAGCAGATCTCTTCACCATTGGCATGTCATCTTGACAAAGCTGGCTATATATTGCTATATTGAAGTAGATGACGTATTCTAGAAAACTGTGCTTGGCAACTGGATTAATTTCTCACGACATTCAGAGGAACCACGTACTTCTTCATTTGAATCTTCCCACCAAGCATTTAATTGAATTCTGGATTCTTATATTACCAATAGGATAAACAAACTAATTCTTGTAGCTTCACTTACAAGACCTTGCTGCCATTCGTTCTTAAGTTTCAAACCTTTGCTCACAAACTCATCTGATTCGTCAATTTTCTCACAATTTCCTCATAGATTTTTCTGTAGCTCAGAATCTATGTTTTGTAGTTCATCATAAACTTCATCTTTTACCTCTTCAGTAATACTAACTGATCATCGATAGCTGGCACGAGGAAATTTCACTGATTAGCATTTATATGACCCATTTCTATTGTTCAAAGATATAGCTATGGCAAAGACTTCATTTTCTGAATCGGAATACTGTTGTGTTTGAAGTAGTCTTTCGTTTCTATTTGGTATTGTTGATGTAGCCATTAAAATTGTCTCGACGACAGCGAGGATCTACTAAAGATCACTTTCTTGGCGTCCCTAGCTCTGTGAGATATCTCAAGGTGTAGCTCGAAAGACTCATATTCTGAGATCTTATCACCAGTGGTGTTTGCTTGGCTTGCTTCTTTTAACTATTTACATGGACAAAACTGAAGTTTAATGCAGTGTTTCAATCTACAGATGGTTGTTTCACCTCCGACTTCTCACTTACTGGTGTCAATAATAATGACAGCATCCTGACTTCAATCATTTCGAGTTCCAGCAAAGACTTTATTCTGAAGAACTCCAATCTGAAATTCTGAAGTACTGATGCCCTGCAACCCCTGACTCACGAACGCAGCTTTGACTTGTGTTGCTTGTCACTTGCTCTTTTTAATACTCTCCACCTTATTCTCTTCCATCTGTAGTTTGGTTGTCAATCATTTCTTCTCTTCTTCAAACTCTCTAATCTGTGCCCTTGACTTCTCAATCTAAATTCTGGAGCAGCTCGCTTTTCTCGTAGAGACTCAGTTTCTGCTGCATTGGATTTTCTCTTCAAATCCTCATTTACAATTTTTAGCTGCTCATTTTCTTTCATCAGCTTTACAATTTCATCATCTTTTACCTGAGCTTGTCTTGCAGCTTCCCCCCTAGAGTGCAGTTTCCAGCATCTTCAATTTGCTCAGCTAAGTTACCTTCAATCTCTGGGACTGACCAGTTCATTTCTGTTTTAATATCAGGTACACATTTTTAATCATCTTGTTATGGAGGTCAATGGCAGAATTCACAGTCTATAAAAGATCATCCATCTTCGAATGCAATCTATCTGTCATAAGGAGAACAAATTGTCTTGCCCACAACCCAATCAAATAATTTAGAATATGCAATTCTGACCAGAACTTCTCTATCGACAGCTGCAAAGTCTGGACCTAGCCGTTTCGAAAACCAAGTATCTCTTAGTCACTGATTGAACCATACATCTTTCTACCTTGAATCAAGACCTTCCTCTTATACGGAGCAGGGAGTTCTCATTATAAGACCACATTAGCTATCTTCAGCAGGGCCATTACTGAAATTGAGGAATCACATTCTGATTTACCGTTTGAAGAAGTGCCTGAGCCTGAATCGCTTGATGAAGAGCTTGAATCACTATTGGAGGTACTGGAAATACTACATCCGTTTACTCTTGAAACTGAGACTGAAATAACCGCCTTGCATGGTGCAAAGATGTGCAGATTTGAAAACATGGCAGTAGGGTAATTGAAGAATCTGAATGACTCTCTTGGATTTTGATACGCAGGGCCCATCATCAGTTTCCTTAGGTGAAGTGGGATTCTTATTAATTGTAATGCAATTTTCTGGTAGCTATAAAGGAAGTCAAAACTGATTGAACCAATCCATGTCCCTTTGTGCAGATCTTCCATAATAAGTTTATGAGAATCCTCTGTACTGCCAGTAACTTCAAAGCCTTCATGATCTCCTTGACAATGACTTCTGATTCACTTCAAAATTATCACATACTTCTGATCGTTTGAAACATGAATCGTGACCTTCAAAAAAACTTATCATGACAAAGATCACCTTCCCCATTGTTACCTCTTTCGCTGCACATCTCATTTAATAATTGGTGTCATCATCTTTCTGAACAAAACCAGAGATGATGATAGCCCGGGAAACTACATTGCAGATTGGCATTCACAAAAATTCCTTCACAACTTGATCTATATCCCTGCATTTGGTATTCAAATCAATGATGGCAGTCCCCACAAAAAAAAAAAAGCATCTTCTCCTCGAATCTGAAAATGATGTTCTGAAGTGAGGCATTGCATAGGAAAAAATGTTGCTTTAGTCACAAAAGCTTTCCACTTTCTGTAGCATTTTTAGGATATAGAACTACACTAATCTGCTGAGCTTGAGAATGAAGCTGTGCAGCAGCTTCATATTGTCCATCATTAAAGTTGCCCATCTACCCAGAATTGCAGCATTCTGCTCCCCTACAGCATTCTTATGATGTCTCGCATTCAGTCAAATATAGAGAGCCACCTCAACAGTTTCAGAAACTCTCTTAGCAAACTCTATGCCCAACATACTGCCAATTCCAAAAGGAATTTGTTTATCATGCGCTGAATGCATGCTTCAGTCCAATAACCATCAGGTATGGATGTTACTATTGCTTCAGGCGCTTCATGGTCACTCTTCACTTCAAGTTTAGGAATTTGAACAAAGAGTTCAACAGAAAGACCAATGACCTATATGCACTGTGCCTTAAGGTCAGTTCATTGGATGACATATCATATACACAATGCGACAAAATAACCAGTGCCTGATTCTCTGGGATAGTATATAAAAGAACTCCATGCCAATCTTTTCATAAGCATGAACTATGGTGTCATAATCTAGGCCATCCATTTCCATAACAGGGGTCGCATTCAATTCACTTATAAGACTTGCCACAGAGTACCGAAGGGTCGGTTTCAACAAGAACACCAAGAAGATCACAAATAGCCGAATGCATATCCAGTCCCAAGGATTTCTCCCATTAATTGTGTTTCAATGCCAACTGTGAATTTCTATAATTCTGAACTCATGGCCCAGCATAGTTCAGACCTGTTATCGCTAAAAATGGTCAGAATAGGATCTGAAGTACCAACCATGTCTAGAACAATATCCTTCGAACCACTTTGACTTACTATTTTGCCCATTTTAACCTTCAAACGAATATGACTAGTTAATGCACGACCTTTTACCTTTGACCCCTCAGGTTTATCAGTAATGCAGTCTTCAGAGATAGCAAATTGTTCCTTTTCCACCCTTGTGCGTTTTTCCACCAAGATAATCGAAGAATTCTTATAGTACCCTTGATTCAAACCACCAGATTTACCTAAAAGCGGCAACTCATATTATTGTTTTTTTGCTGGGCAAGCAAAGTCTCAAGGTACACTTTCTGCAACCCTAACAAAATCTCCATGTGAAGTGCCAATGAAATTCCTTACTGAAGAAGGGTCACCCTGGCTAGTAGCTGCACGTGTTGCATAATCTGAAGTTCCTTGCATGTAGTGGACACCATGCGATTCCATGTATGAGTGAAGGTCAGAGCCCACCCAATTTCCACTTCGTCTCCAACTCTGACCATCTCCACTACCACTCAAAGCTGGACCTTTGAGTAAAGACTGGCAGAAGAAAAGATTCTTTTAGGAAAGTTTATTTGCCCATCGAGATCTGTTACAGTTCTATTTTTTCTTGCTAAATCAAGATGGTTTATAGAAGTGAAGGGTTTTGCAGCTTTGGATTTGTCAGTGAGTTGTTTCTGCCCACTCTGGTTATTACCATTGATCATATTTAACAGGAAATCAGACTGATCATCAAATTCTGCACGATCTCCTCTCCCTATTGCTCGGCTCCCTGCTACTGCACCTTTTCCTTCTCCAAAAGTCTCCTGCTCTCACCCTTATCATCCCCACTTCTATGGCTGTGTGATGGTGAGCCTTAATGAATCAAAACTTCCTCTTCTTTTAGATGTCGGCCATGTCTATCTGCCATACCCATCTTGCGATTGCCATCTTTTTCCTTCTTGGAATCAAATCTCACCACTCCCTCTTGAAAAACCTCATTTTTTTATTTCTCTCTAAAATTCTCCCCCCAAAACCACCGAGAGAGTTCTGCCCTCCTAAAACCTCCCTTCATTTTTTTTTTTTTTAAATCTTCCAATCAAAAGCAATCTTCCCAATTTCAAATTCCCCTCCAAAACCTTCCAAGGAGAGTCCCACCTTCCTTAAACCCCAATGGTAAGTTTCCTTGCAAAAACATGAAATTCTTGAAGTTAAATAAATTGAATGAATAGATGAGCAAGTAAATAAATTAGGAAACGGTAAAAAAATAAATAAATAAATAAACAAAAATAAATAATAAATAAATAAATAAGTTAAGGAAAATAATACAAAGAGGAAGATAACCAATAAAAAGTGAATGATAATCATAAAACTAAAACTAAAAATAAAATAAAATAAAATAAAAATAAACCAATAAACAAAAGTCGAGCCCAAAAGCCATGTAACCATGCAAGTCATACAAGTCACACTAAAAATGTCCAAATGGGCCAAGTGTGCCTAAATGGGCCTATGATGAGACTAAGTGGGCCTAGGGTGGTGCCTAATGGGCCAAGTGTATCTAAAAGCTATCCTAAAAAAAATAAGAAAAGCCTAAGTCTAAGTTAGGGCTGCCAAGGGTCACAATAAGGGATCAAATAATCCCTCAACCAAAGTCTCCAAGGTGACTCAGAAAAAGGTAAGTGGTGAGTAGTATTGGGCCACCAAGGAACTATTGTGGAGCACTGAAAACGAACTTAAAGACATGTGCTAAAGGGACAAAATTGAGGGTCTACAATGGGTATCAGATTGAGTATATTTGGGCTTTACTTCTACGCACTTGATTCCTATAGAGTCACATTCGTACCGCACCTTATCTAGTGTTTCCATATTTCCAAGAGGTTTTACTGTGATCGACCTGGATTCACCTTTGTGGATTAGAGTTGGAGGTAGATTGACCAGAGTATTAGACCAATCAGATCAGAGATTAGATCAGAGGGATATGGATTCACATATAGTTACCGTTGACTAGTTTGCCACAGCCATGGCTTCTATCCAGGAGGCTATAGCTAACCTTGGTCAGAGGATAGATGGACAACAGACACAACAGGTCCCAGTTCAGGAGAGTACCCAGTTTGATACCACAGTACCGCCACCACCTCCACCCAGTCAGTCAGTACCACATGCTACACCTTTCACTCTGCATAGTCAGATTGAGGTTGCCCCGCCTCCTGTCACATCACCTATCCCGACTTCAAAGGACCCACACACACGTATGGATAGACTTGAGCAGAAGTTGAGACAGATGAGGGCTTCAGACGGAGTTGTTACTTGGGAGGATTTTGATGGAGCACCAGTGGCTAGTTTGCCGGCCAAGTTCAGGATGCCCGAGATTGAGAGATACACAGACATAGGCTGTCCTCGCATTCATTTGAGGCTTTATAGTACAGTTATGAGGGCCCACGGACTGGATGAGGCCCAGATGGTTATGTTTTTCCCTATGTCCTTGAGTGGTGCGGCACAACGTTGGTTCGCTTCATTGGATGCATCACGCCGTAGGACTTGGGACGACTTAGCCCAGGAGTTTTTGAGACAGTTTGCATTTAACACTGTCATTTATGTCTCGAGGAGAGAGTTAGAGGCTTTGAGACAGAGGCCAGAGGAGTCAGTCACTTCATTTATCTCCTGCTGGAGGGAGATGTTTTCATATATTATTGATCGTCCTTCAGAGAAGGATCAGATTAGCATGATCATGAGGAGCTTGCAGCCTAGATTTGCTAGACACTTGATGGGATTTCCCCATACGGATTTTGGATCTTTGGTACAGACTTTGTATGGTATAGAGGAGGGCATTGCTAGAGGATTGTGGCCCGAGTCTTCCCCTACTGATTCTAAGGGGAAGAAGCCTTCAGGAGGACAGAGATCAGGAGATGTTGGTGCTATCAGTTCAGTAGGGATGAGACCTCTTAGACACTATCAGACAGTTGGGCAGACTTCTGGGTTCTATTATCCACCATCACCCCATGTGCAGTATAGGTCACCTGCTCCCTCCAGACCCATGACTCCTACCTACCTACATCCAGTCTCACAGCCTGTTTTTGCCGCACATGTCACATAGAGACCTCCTGTCCCATACACCCGACCCCAAGCTCCGCAGACCACCACTTATGTGCAGAGGCCATCACGTCAGTTTGCTCAGTTGGGTATGCCTTTGAGTCGAGCTTTTCAGAAGCTCATAGAGGGTGGATTATTGAATCCATTGGCACCCAAGCCAGTACCACCTCGCTTCAGATTAGACCTACACTGTTCTTATCATCAGGGACCAGGACATGACATGGATCACTGCAACGCTTTGAGACATGCTATTCAGGATTTGATAGACCAGGGTTTGGTTAACTTGGGGCAGCCAAGTGTGACCATCAACCCTCTTCCTGCTCATTCTACACACGCAGTGTCTCCATCTTCAGGAAATATTCATCACATGGACCTTATAGAGGATGACAGTATACACATGTTGAGTTGGGATGATGGATTACCCGAGCCGATTGTTTTGCATGACAGTTATGAGGTTGATGGGGTTTCATTGGTCCCTCAGACTCCTGCACCATTCAATTTAATCCCGAACGAGGCACCATTCCAATTGACTCATCCTACACCCTTAGTTATCGGATGTCAGGATGCTTTTGTGCCATTCACTTTACGCCCAGATGATGATGATTCAGAGGGGAGAGAGGTACAAATTGTGACTCGTAGTGGGAGGATAGCTCAGCCACCACCACCAGCAGTCAGACCATTTGAGGGTGCAACCTCTCATGAGGAGGTTAGGAGAGAGGATGATGAGGTTTTGAGACAGCTACAGAGCACTCAGGCTCGCATTTCCATCTGGAGTTTATTAGCATCATCCAGTACTCATAGAGATGCTTTAATTCGAGCCTTGAGTCAGATTAGAGTAGAGACTACCACCACTCCTGAGAGATTGATTCATATGATGACGGTCGGCAGGGCCACTTGCATTGTGTTTTCAGATGATGACTTGCCACCTGATGGTTTAGACCACGTGCGCCCTCTATACATCACAGTTGGATGTTCATGCCATAGAGTCCCGTCTGTCCTACTGGACAACGGCTCAGCCCTGAATGTTTGCCCTTTAGCCACTGCTATAGCCCTTGGTTTCGCGCCTTCAGATTTTAGTCCTTCTACTCAGACAGTCAGGGCGCATGATAACACCAAGAGGGAGGTTATGGGTACCTTGATGATTGATTTGCATATTGGTCCAGCCACATTTTCCACTTTGTTCCAGGTTTTGAGGATTCCTACATCATTTAACCTACTACTAGGCCGACCATGGATTCATATAGCTGGAGCTATTCCTTCTTCCCTTCATCAGAAGGTGAAGTTTATTCATGATGGGCAGATCATCACAGTGCGGTCTACCAGGGATATATTTGTCGCTTCTGAGCCAGTACTTCAGATCAGTCATAGTGAGGACGACCTACTTCTGACTGGGTTTACTTTTGATGAGATACAAACTCTCGAGATTGAGGATTTTTGCAGAGATTTTGTAGCTATGTCTTTTGATCAGCATAGCAGCACAGTGGTCCTTGATATGATGAGGGGTATGACCTTTCTACTTGGCATGGGGTTAGGACGACGTCAGCAGGGACCGAGCAAGTTCATAGCTGCCATTGACCATGATACGACATTTGGACTTGGATTCATCCCTACTGAGGCCGATTACCGTTACATGGTGCGGCTGCACAAGGAGAGGGTGAGGGCCCGTTTATCCCACACACCATTTGATTATCCCATTCGACCATATAAGACGAGTTTGACCGACTACTTCGTCAGAGGATCAGAGATTCGACCTCGTCTAAAGGAGATTGATAGTGTGGTTCATATAGATAGAGAGACCGAGCTTCAACATCTATTTCACCGGCTACAGTTGAGTGATGGGGCTCCTGACACTTCTTTCCCTATGGCAATTACTCCCACGTCTCTAGATCGAGCTAGCATGTTGTCTCTATGCTTTCCAGAGGAGATCACTAGTGATGGGGTGATTGTTGATCCTACTGAGATGATTGATGAAGTTGTTCCCCATGATGAGTACCGTGATGAGATGAACATGATGACCGTGAGCCAGATTACCAGCATTGTTCAGCTTCAGCCTGGTTCAACATTTGATATGTTTGGGGTGTCTACCATTGAGATCCTTGAGAGGACCCTGACTATTCCTATTCCAGAGCTTCTAGAGGATGATAGTAGTTTATTTGAGGGCATTGTTAGCCCAGTTGAGGGAGCGTCCGACCTTGTGGACCTACCTTTTTCTTTTGATGTTTTATCGGGATTTGTCTCCCGCTCTGACGCTGTTACTATTGCTTCATTTATGGATTTGAGCATTTTTTAGTATTCGCCTGTCTCTTGTGATAGCATCTCTATATCTCCACCCCACCCACCCATCTCACAGATATTTGATATAGATGATGAAATTGCATGGCCCGATCCGGATAGGGACTCTTCTGATCATGACTCTGATCCCGTGGATGAGAGAGTTTCACCTGCTACAGAGGATGTTGAGACTGTTGATTTTGGCACAGAGGATCAGCCTAAAGAGCTGAAGATTGGTTCACCCCTATCTACAGATGAGAGAGATAGACTTATTCATTTACTCAGGTCATACTTAGATGTTTTGGCATGGTCTTATGAGGACATGCCTGGTCTTGATCCCTCTATAGTTCAGCACCACTTGCCTATCCTACCACATGCCAGACCAGTTAAACAGAAATTGAGACGATTACATCCACGTTGGAGTTTGCAGGTGAAAGAGGAGATTCAGAAACAACTCAATACTGGATTCATATCAATGGTTGAGTATCCAGAGTGGTTGGCTAATGTCGTCCCAGTACCCAAAAAGGATGGCAAAGTTAGAGTTTGTGTGGACTTCAGAGATCTTAATAAAGCCAGCCCTAAAGACGACTTTCCTCTCCCACATATTGATTTGTTAGTTGATAGCACTGCAGGCCATTCGATGTTGTCTTTCATGGATGGGTTTTCAGGGTATAATCAGATTTTGATGGCTTTAGAGGACATGGAGAAGACAACCTTTATTACTGAGTGGGGAACCTACTGTTACAAGGTTATGCCATTCGGGTTGAAGAACGCAGGAGCCACTTATCAGAGGACCGCTACTACTTTGTTTCATGACATGATGCATAGGGACGTTGAAGTTTATGTGGATGATATGATTGTGAAATCCCAAGGCAGAGCAGATCACCTAGAGGCTCTAGAGAGATTCTTTGAGAGGATCCGAGAGTTTAGATTAAGGTTGAATCCCAAGAAGTGCACCTTTGGAGTAACTTTTGGGAAGTTATTGGGACATATGGTCAGTGAGCGGGGCATAGAAGTCGACCCAGATAAAATCAAAGCCATACTTGACATGCCTGCACCAAAGATTGAGAAAGAGATTAGAGGTTTTCTGGGCAGATTATAGTACATTAGTCATTTCATAGCCAGATTGACAGACATATGTGAGCCCATTTTTCATCTTTTAAGGAAGAACCAGCCAACAGTTTGGAATGATGATTGTCAGCTTGCATTTGAGAAGATCAAGGGGTATTTGCTTTCTCCTCCTGTTTTAGTGCCTCCTACGCCAGGACGTCTACTTCTTCTATATTTGTTAGTTTCAGACATGGCCTTGGGATGTATGTTAGCTCAGATTGATGACTCAGGGAAGGAACGAGCTATTTACTACTTGAGTAAGAGGATGCTGGAGTATGAAGTGAAATATGTTATGATTGAGCGCCTATGCTTAGCACTAGTTTGGGCTACCAGGAGATTGAGGCATTACATGACAGAGTACTCAGTGCATTTGATATCCTGCCTAGACCCATTGAGATACTTATTTGATAGACCTGCATTAACTGGTAGACTGATGAGATGGATCGTACTTTTGACAGAGTTTGATATCCAGTATGTTTCTCAGAAGTCTATTAAGGGAAGTATTGTTGCCGATCACCTAGCCTCACTACCGACATCTGAGGATAGACCAGTTGATGATGATTTTCCAAATGAGGAGTTTGTTGCTATGACCAGCTTATCAGGATAATGCATGTACTTTGATGGTGCAGCCAATCAGTCAGGGTATGGGATAGGTGTTCTGTTGGTATCCCCTCAGGGTGATCATATTCCGAGGTCCGTTCGTTTGGCATTTTCTGATCGACATCCTGCCACGAATAACATAGTTGAGTATGAGGCTTGTATCCTTGGTTTAGAGACTACATTGGAGCTTGACATTAGACAGATGAAGGTATTTGGTGACTCCAATATGGTACTTAGACAAATTCAGGGGGATTGGAAGACTAAGGATGTGAAGCTTAAGCCATATCAAGCTTATTTGGAGTTGCTGGTTGCGAGATTTGATGACTTGAGATATGTTCATCTACCTAGAGCACAGAACCAGTTTGCCGACGCCTTAGCTACCCTAGCTTTTTCTGTGGACATTTCGATTGATATAGTTATACGTCCATTGCTGATTGAGTTGAGGTCTACACCCGCCTACTGTTGTTTGATTGGATAAACAGAGATTCAAGATGATCTACCTTGGTATCATGACATTTATCAGTTTCTTAGATTTGGCACGTACCTTGAGGTAGCCACTACCAAGGATAGGAGAGCACTGAGGAATTTGGCCACTAGATTCGTGATTTGTGGAAATACCTTATACAGACGATCAGCTGATGGTATGCTTCTATTATGTTTAGATCGAGCCTCTGCAGATCGAGTGATGAGAGAGGTTCATGCAGGAGTTTGTGGTCCGCATATGGGAGGACACATGCTGGCCCGTAAGATTATGAGGACGGGTTACTTCTGGTTGACTATGGAGACAGATTGTTGTCAGTTTGTTCAGAAATGCCTAGAGTGTCAGATTCATGGCGATCTCATTCATGCACCGCCATCAGAGTTACATGCTTTGACCTCGCCATGGCCATTTTCAGTATGGGGTATTGATATTATTGGGAAGGTTTCACCAAAATCTTCCAGTGGTCATGAGTTCATCCTAGTTGCCATAGATTATTTCACCAAGTGGGTGGAAGTCGCATCATATGCGAGGTTGACATCTGCTAGGGTTGCCAGTTTCATCAGGTTACACATCATTTACCGTTATGGGGTTCCCCATGAGTTGATTTCAGATAGAGGGGTGCACTTCCGAGCTGAGGTAGAAACTTTGTTGTAGAAGTATGGCATCCGACATCATAGATCTTCAGCATATAGGCCAAAGACCAACGGGGCAGTAGAGGCTGCGAATAAGAATATTAAGAGGATTTTGAGGAAGATGGTTGAAACTTCTCGAGATTGGTAAGAGAAACTTCCTTTTGCGTTGTGGGCATGCCATACCTCTTTTCGCACCTCTATAGGAGCTACACCTTACTCTTTAGTATATGGTATGGAGGTTGTTTTGCCGGTTGAGATAGAGATGGGTTCTCTGAGAGTAGCCCTTGAGCAGCAGATTTTTGAGACAGAGTGGGCTCAGGCTCGGTTTGACCAGCATAACCTTTTAGATGAGAAGAGATTGAGAGCAATCGATCATATTCAGGCCTATCAGAGGAAGATGACTCAAGCCTTCAAGAAACGGGTTAAGCCTAGACTATTACAAAAAGGGGATTTAGTTTTGAAGATTTTAGAGGTTTGATTGGAGACCCTAGAGGAAAGTTCAGGCCTAGTTGGAGTGGGCCTTATGTTATTCGAGAGTTGACTCCAGAAGGGGTTGCATGGTTAACTGGCTTAGATGGAAACCAGTTTTCAGAGCCTACCAATGTGGATCAGCTGAAGAAGTATTATGTTTGAGATTATGGTCGCAGGATGGGTGGCCATCATTTCGGTCAGCCTTACACTTTATCACCTTTATTAATATATTAAACCATTGCTATCCCATTGAGCCTCACGTGGTATGTTATAGCCTTATTTCTTTCTCATAGCCTTGATTACCATTTCTACACCCAGGTTGGGGCCCTTTGATGTATATGCTTGCTTTACTAGGAAAGTCTCATGAGCTTTAGACTTATAAGTCTATCTTCTCATTCTTGTTACCATCCCCTTATCGCCCCATTTGTTCTATTTTACTATCATCACATTTTCATTGTCTCTCTTGCATTTAATATTATTTGCTTCATCTTATCTCTTCTATTTCTTAGGTTGATGATTCTTCACATCTTGGTGCAAAAGAGGGCAGTCATATCACTCCATCCATCCCCTCATTTGGCATTGATTCGGAGATTTTAGTTTGAGAGGTTGTCTCATGGGTTAGGGTTCATGTATTCATCAGTGGTCTGAGAGAGTTTGTTCATTCATTGTATCTTTCCCATTGGAGTTCGATTTATTGATGATCAGAGCATGTGCATCCAAAAAAAAAAGAGAAAAAGCGCAATGACATGTTTGTGTATGGTATCTTGCTCCATTGGGCACTTATATCACCTTTTGAGGTTTATTTACTAGGTATTTTGGTCGTTGTGGGTTCTTGTGAGATTTTTATACGAGTTTTCACCCTTGAGCCACTCTCGTTATGCATTTGAAGTGTTGAGGGTTCATGTGAGAGTTCTATGGTATCCTATGCTTATCGGATCATGGTTGATATGTATTAGATATGAGAGATGAGTAATCTTTTACTAGGGTCTCCGGATCATAGTCTAACTCATCATTCCATCATTGGTGACATGACTTTCCTTTATTGTACTAACATGGGCTGATCATCATCTATTCTACTTTCTCATTGCCTTCTTTTGTATCCCATTACCTCTTTCCAGATATTCATTCCACCTTTTATCTATTCCCTACATATTGATACACAATTTTTTTATTCGATACCTTCTTCACATCATTCACATGTTTCATTGATGGTTTGATCATTCATCATTTCTCTCATCTCGCCATTGACATTTCCTTTGGTTACCTTTAGGTCCATGGCTCATGAGATTTTTCTATGCATTACATCTGGTACACGAGGGTATGGGTTTGATCATTGGGTATTTGAGCCTAGTTTCCCTTCACTTCTTTCACCCTTTCACCCTAGCCTACGTTACGTCCCTTGTCTTAAGACCACCCTGAGGCCATGAGATCAGGCGTTATCTTTGACAGTCTTCACTTGGACAGACTTTTGTAGACTGGTTGAAGTATAGTCGTTATCATGTTCTCTTTATGGAAGATACTTTTGGAAGCATTTGGTCTCTCTCTTGCTTGACATATTGATGTTTGATGGATTTTTGAGTTTGGAGACAGTTCATCGATGATATTGAATTCATCCTTTTGTCGACATCAGATATCCATACTGGGGCATATTCCTCTTTCATTCGGTTGAGACGAGCCCCTAATGGAGCACTTTCTTTGAGCCTGGGCATTTTCATCGATCAGAGATCCCTAGTGGAGCATGTTGAGATGATATCAGTTCTAGTGGAGCATTGTTGAGCTTATTGACAGTTTTTATGATTCTAGGTTCTATTTGCGAAGTATTTTTGAGATAGACTAGTGGATCATTATTGAGTTGCAGGCAGTTTTCAGTGCAGTGTATAGATCTTGTACACTAGGGTATATTCCCCTATTTGGAGGTCACCAGATTCCCATCAGATTTAGTTAGGGATTCATCAGAGACGTGCTTCTACTCTCGAGATTATCATATTCCTCATCATTTTGATTATTCATTTGAGATCAGATTTAGAGAGTTTTCCTTGAGGTATCGGCTGATACTTCATTCTGATTTCTTAGCGAATTATTGTTGAGTTGGAGACAGTTGATTGATGATGTTGGATTCATCCTTTTGATTGTGCATTAAACATCCACACTAGGGCATATTCCCCATTTTCTTCGAGATTCCTAGTCGTTTGGGATCATGTGGCCATCTTATTCATGGTTATAGAGATGCTTGATTGATTTTGACGGATTCTTTATTGTACATCAGATATCCATACTGGGGCATATCCCCCTCTCCATCATGAGATTATGTTCGGGCAGCAGTGTATAGATGGATGATCATTGTTGGTTGTTTATCTCATGACTTCGACATCAAATATCCATACTGGGGCATATTCCCCTCTCCTTTACGAGATTTGTTTGGGTAGTGGTATGAGGATGGATGATTAGTGTCGGTTGTTTACCTCATGACTTTGATATCAGATCTTATACTGGGGCATATTTCCCCATTTTCTTTGAGTATCCTTGAGATTGAGACAGTGACCAACTTGGTTTTAGATTATGCACTAGTTTGAAGCTTCTGATGATTGACTGTATCAAGACTTCCCTACATGGATTTATCGAGATAGAGATGGATCACATCACCTTTCACTCAAGAAGCATGGGCGGATCCTTTAGCTAGATGTTCATGAGATGGATTTGTTTTCGTCATTGTTACCTTGCAGATTGGATTATCCAGATGAGCAGTATTTTGTGCACTTTGAGATTTGTTTTTAGATGTGCCACGATATCCACTCTTTGAGATTTACCTTTTGAGATTCATCGGCATAGCAGCTTTTCAGACACAGGGAGTTCTTCCAGTTTGACTTTTCAGAGGTTTGTCATGGTGTATTGGTCCCTGACCCATTGATTTCAGCGGATGATTGATTTACTGGTTGTTTTAGCAGTGTGAGCACCCTGGATACTGGGGCATATTTCCCTTCTTGAGCTCAATAGTCCGACTCTTGTCACTTTGAGTATACGACTTTGAGCCCATTTACTTCCTATCCACTTTCGAGTTGGTCTTCTTTATCTGTTCCTTCTAGGCCCTGAGCCTCATAGCCCTGAGCTATCCATTCCTTCTAGACCCTGAGTCTTATGGCCTTGATTTATCCGTTCCCTTAGGTCCTGAGCCTGGTAGCACTGAGCTATCATTTTCTATAGACCCAGAGTCTTTCCAGCCCTGAGCTGAGCCTTCATCATTTGGTCACCCATGAGTGGTTTGACTAGGAGTTTGCGTATCGCATTCTCCTTCTAGCCGATCAGTCATAGAGCTCGGAGCTCATAGCCCTGAGCTATTCATTATAACCCCGAGTTACTCATTGCATCATGACCCAGAGTCATTTATGTCGTCCATAGCCT
Source organism: Vitis riparia (assembly GCF_004353265.1). Classification (NCBI taxonomy): domain Eukaryota; kingdom Viridiplantae; phylum Streptophyta; class Magnoliopsida; order Vitales; family Vitaceae; genus Vitis; species Vitis riparia. The sequence goes on from NC_048445.1 coordinate 15,906,348, forward strand.
TGAGCTATTCATCGTAACCCTGAGTTACTCATTGCATCATGACCCAGAGTCATTCATTCCATCCATAGCCCTGAGCTGTTCATCGTAACCCTGAATTACTCATTGCATCATGACCCAGAGTCATTCATTCCATCCATAGCCCTGAGTTGTTCATCGTAACCCTGAGTTACTCATTGCATCATGACCCAGAGTCATTCATACCATTCGTAGCCTTGAGCTATGCATCGTACCCCGAATTACTCATTGCATCATGACCTAGAGTCATTCATAGCACCCCGAGCCCTGAGCTCACGACCCAGAGTCGTTTGCATCATTCACATCCCTGAGATGTTTCGTTTTCATCATTCTAGCCACTTGTGAGTGGCCTCGACCCGGCACCTTGAGTTGGAAAGCATCCTGATCGGTTATCCCTTTAGAGCCCTGAGCTCATGACCCAGAGTCGTTTCTCTTATTTATGACCCAAATTCATTCTTTCCATTTAGAGCCCTGAGCCCGTGACCCGAAGTCATTCACTTCATCTATGACCCAGAGTCATTCTTAGCATTTATAGCCTTGAGCTCATGACCCAGATTCATTTATCCTATTTACGACCCAGAGTCATTCATCTTGTCCATGACCTAGAGTTATTCATCTCATCCACGACTTTGAGTCATCATTTTCATCTCTTTCCATCTTTGTGCTACTCGTCACATATCTTTCTCTCTTTACTGCCATGCCCCCACATAGAGTTGTTCTATCCTTGTCATTGCAGCCCAATGTTCTAATCCTACTCTCGTCATGTGCTAAGACAAAATCTCTGGTCCTTCTTTAATTCTTCAGTATAGTTCACTTCGTTTCACTCATTACTCGTATTTCTACTCACATTCTCTACGCTCGTGATCTATTCCGAAGAGGGGCATATTTGTAGACCCTCAATTTTGTCCTCCTAGCACATGTCCTATTAGATACTTGTTCGATACTTTACAGTAGTTCCTCGGTGGGCCATAGCTACTCACGTTACTTACCTTTCTTGAGCCACCTCGGAGACTCTGGTTAAGGGATCACCTAACCCCTTTATTGTGACCCTTGGCAGTTTTGATTTAGACTTAAGCTTTCCATTCCTTTTTAGGATAGTTCTTAGGCATGTTTAGGTCACTGAGGCAATATCCCAATCACTTTCAGACACCTAATTCATTAGACACCCACTTAAGCACACTTGGTCCACTTCGTTCGCCCTAGCACACTAGGACACACCCTAGGTCACCTTTAGATGTTCCTGCATGGTTTGCACGGTTGCATGACTCGTATTTTTGGTGGTTACATGGCTCGTATGGCTTGCATGTGGTTGATTTTTATTTTTTGTTTTAATTATTTTTTATTTTTTATTTTTAGGTGTGTGATTTAAATTTCTTTTGATTTTCAATTTCATGATATTTATTGATTTTAATCTTTATTTTATTTTTACTTTATTTTTCTTTCTATTTTTATCTTTATTTTATTTCTTGCATGAGGAAACGGTTGCCATATATTTGGAGGGAAGATCACCGAAATTTTAGCAAAAGGAATAGATTGTTGCCCATAGAAGAATATATGGAAACTTCCATACAGAAAAGGATTTTTAGAGAGATGCAATCTCCATGGACAGACAGATACATGGAAAGAAATGTGAGATTTTATGATTTTCTAATGGGAGGCACGAATAGCAAGGGGATTCGATATCGAGATCTGGCACTAAAAGGAAGGCATGCATTGCATAAAAAGGAAAGAGAAAAAGGGGATTTTGGAGGAGGCCAATAGATTGGGAGGATTATGGGATTATCAAGGGCAGAGAGAGAGGTTGTCAAGGGAAGATGAAGGAAGAACGGAAAAGACCAGTGGGAAAAATCTGAGAATACAAAAACTAGTGGAGATTTTCTCACAGAAAGGAAGTGTTTCCAGGTATGTTTATTGTAGACCCCTTCTTGATTCCGATTATCCTTTTGATGTATGAATTTTCGTTGGATTTTGAGTCTCGTTTGGATGCTAGCGGGTAGAATGACGAAGGTCATATGTTTGTCTACATTGGTACTTGATTGCTTCTATAGATGTTGTTGATTTGTCTCTTTGGAGTTCTCTAATTTTGATTTAGGGGTGAAAGGTTCTATTTTTTTTAATTTCCTGTGCATTACATAAGAACTATGGCTATACTTGTTTGCTAGAATCTGCTCGTACCTCTCTCACCATTCCAAGCCCATTGACAAAGCAATGGAATGTGGCTTGGCTTGGTTATTCTTTTTTTTTGTTTTTATTTTTATTTTTTCTTATCTCTACTCTGTTTTCTGGAACTCTTGGAATAGGGAGAATTCTGTCCGGCCAACGTTCCACCTTCTTCGGATATCTCACATCTGGAATTCTATCCCGCCGACATTCCACCTTCTCCGGATATCTCACATCCAGAATTCTGTCCCGCCGACATTCCACCTTCTTCGGATATATCACATCCGGAATTCTGTCCCGCCGACATTCCACCTTCTTCGGATATCTCATGTCCGGAATTCTGTCCCGCCCACATTCCACTTTCTCCGGATATCTCACGTCCGAAATTCTGTCCCGTTGATATTCCACCTTCTCCGGATATCTCACGTCTGGAATTCTGTCCCACCGACATTCCACCTTCTCCGGATATCTCACATCCGGAATTCTGTTCGCCGACGTTCCACCTTCTCCGGATATCTCACATCCGGAATGTCCAGCCAACGTTCCACTTTCTCCAAATATCTCACATTCGGAATTCTGTTCGGCCGACGTTCCACCTCCTCCTCTATTTGCTTCTTTGATTGGGAATTTATTGTTTTTAAATTGAATTTTTGAATCATTTTTCAACTAGATATTCTCAACATTAAAAAATCTATCTTTAATAATCCCTTGCTGCCATTTTTCCTCTCGGCGTGCACTTTCACTACTTTCTTTGACTTTCAACCATTTTCTTGATCTTCTTGATTTTTCACTAGCATGAATAAACTTCATGATTCCAAATAATGGAATTCGTATAATCAATTCATGCAAAATTAATTAGGGCTTTGGTGGGGGCCCGACATTCATGATATTCTCATCAATATTGTTTGCTTGATATTTGATTGATTGTGCTTCCTCTTTGTGGCATTGAGATTTATTCGCACTTGTTACTAAGCAAACTTGTTTCCCATAGAGGAGTATTAGCTTGCTATCCAGGTACACTTTTCCTACCCTCAAACTCTAAAATTCTATGAATGTGTATGTTATCATGAGCCATTATCATGTTTGATTCCATAATTGATTGCCTTGATGCTTGTTTGATCATCTTTGATAAAAATGTATATTATGCGTTGTATTTTCAAACTAATCTTTGATGTCTTGTGATAGCGCTTAAGAAGCAGTCCAGGTACGTACCCTAAATCTTCTTCATGATTATGATTGGTTTTCCTATTAAGCATGCTATTTTTTGAAATCACCTAGGTTACTTAGGTATCTATGATCAACCATTTAATTGCCACGTTTCCCTCAACTTAGTCAGTAGAGACCTTAAAAGGACTTAAAGGGGTGCTACCTCCTAGAGGTACCTTCCCAATAAGTAACCTGATCCCCGGACCTAGACTCGGGTTTTTCAAAGACATGCCTTTTCCAAAAATTATGGAGTCACATTTTAGGCTTTTTCTTTCTCATTTTACTTTCCCTTTAAAATAAAAATAAAATAAGTGGCGGCTCCAACTTTTCCAAAACTAAATAATTTTTACAAATAAAAAGCGAGTCTCGCCGATTGAGTGGGGACGCACGTGAAAAATGCGGGTCCACACATGTATTAGTTTTTCATGGACTCAATGGGTTAAAAATAATAATAGACTAAATTACAAACAAGAATTGAAAAGGGTTTCTGCATGGCCAAGTTCTCATTATTCAAATTACCCTTGGTCCTTTTTTGTTTTCATGCGAAATCTTGTAGCTCATGATGCCATGGGAAGTTTAATTTATTTCTGTTTTCTATATAAATTTAAAAGATATAAGTATTTATGTAATGTAGGGAAATGTTCAAGTTTTAGACGAAGAGTTAAACCTTCTTTTGTTGGGTTTTTTTAGGATGGTATTCCACATGGTACTATCATTTCACATAAATTTGATTAATAGAAAGTGTTGGATTCAACATACTTATGCCATTTTTATTTATTTTTATTAACTTTTCTAAGACCTTGAGAGTCTCAATGTGCAGTGGATAGTTTGTAAAAAAAATTAGTATATATTTTTTTACGAATAATTGATATTAATGACAAGTTTAACATCTGTAGCACTATCACCTACTATAATGTCGGACATATTAAAGACAATATATATTAAGCATAAGCAAAAGGAAACTATTTTAGGTTGGTGACTTTGAACATAGTGCCACCAAACGACAGAGAATTTCATTCCTGTGATATTGTGGGAACTTTGGATAAGCAGTATGTGTTAGTTGGCTATCATAGTTTTGTAAAATCTGGACAACATATAATTGTTTTTTCACTCCGCATTAGCCTACAAGATTGGATACGAAAATCACAAACTTGTAATCAGACATAGACTTAAGCTAGATTTGATAACAATTCTACAGTATTTTTGTAATAAATATTTTATTTACTTTCTAATGTTTTTTTGTTGTATATATTTTTATTTAGTTAATATTTCCCATTCGGTGACATGTTTGAAGCTATTCAATACTTGGTATCATCAAAGAAGCTGGAAAATGAAGATGGTATGGATAATGTAGCAGTGGTAAATAGTAGAGGAAAAATCACAAGGTCATGTGATGACAATATGGGACTAGATCTTCAGTTTATCCATAATAATATTGCACGTGTCTTGCATGACTTTTTAAACAACTGCTATGGGCTCGAAATGAATCAAACTAATGATTTCAGGTTGCTTATTGATTTTTTAAGGGATCCACGAGCATTTCATGAGTAAGATTATTCATATATTAATTTTTATTTACTATTTTAATTTATATTAATTATTAATTGTTGGTTTTATTTGTTGTACAATGATGTTTTCACGACCATACATAAGCATCCCTTATTAATGACCCCTTCTTATCGTACTACTTTTCGTTTGCTCGCCCACGTATCTCTACTTCAATATAGCATATCATCAAACGTGTTCGCCTTTAGGAGGACTTTGGCAAATATTTCTACAAGATATCCATGTATTAGTTTTTCATGGACCCAATGGGTTAAAAATAATAATATACCATATTATAGCCAGGAATTGAAAAGAGTTTTGGCATGGCCAAGTTCTCATTATTCAAATTACCCTTTTGTCATTTTTTGTTTTCATGGGAAATCTTGTAGCTGATAATGTCGTGGCAAGTTTAATTTAATTCCATTTTATTAATACATTATTATTTTTTTTATAAATCTAAAAGATATATGTGTTTATGTAATGTAGGGGAATGCTCATGTTTTGGACGAAGAGTTAAACCTTATTTTGCTTGGTTTTTTTGGGATGGTATTCCATATGGTACTATCATTTCACATAAATTTGATTAATAGAAAGTGTTGCATTCAACATACTTATGCCATTTTTTTATTAACTTTTCTAACACCTTTAGAGTCTCAATGTGCAGTGGATAGATTGTGAAAAAAATTAATATATATTTTTTTACGAATGATTGATATTAATGACAAGTTTAACGTCTGTAGCACTATCAGCTACTATAATGTCAGACATATGAAAGACAATATACGTGAAGGAGAAGCAAAAAGAAACTTTTTAGGTTGGTGACTTTGAAAATAGTGCATCCAAACGACAAAGAATTTTGTTCCTATGATATTGCGAGAACTTTGGTTAAGTAGTATGTGTTAGCTGGCTATAACAGTTTTGTAAAATTTGGACAACGTATAAATGTTTTTTAACTCCACATCAGCCTACAAGATTGGATACGACAAAACAAACTTGTAATCGGACATAGACTTGAGCAAAAATTGATATCAATTCTATGGTATTTTTTGTAATTAATATTTTATTTACTTTTTTATGTTTTTTTTTATTTTATTTTATATATTTTTATTTAGTTAATATTTCCTAACGGGTGACATGTTTGAAGCTATTTAATACTTGGTATCATCAACAAAGCTAGGAGATGGATTTGGTATGGATAATGTAGCAGTGGTGAACGGTAGACGGAAAATCACAAGGTCATGTGATGACAATATGAGACTAGATCTTAAGTTTATGCATAATAATATTGCACGTGTCTTGCACGAGTTTTTGAGTCAAACCAAAGCTTTCAGATTGCTTATTGATGTTTTAAGGGATCGATGAGCATTTCATGAGTAAGATTATTCATATATTAATTTTTAGTTATTGTTTTAATTTATATTAATTATTAATTGATTGTTTCATTTGTTGTATAGTTATGTTTTCACAACCATACATAAGTATCCCTTATTTATGACCCTTTCTTGTCGTACTGCTTTTTGTTTGCTCACTCACGTATCTCTGCTTCAATATTGCATATCATCAAACCTGTTGACCTTTAGGAGGACTTTCACACATATTTCTTCAAGATATTAATGTATTAGCACTTCATGGACCCAATGGGTTAATAATAATAATAGACCAAATTATATCTAAGAATTGAATAGGGTTTTGACATGGCTAAGTTCTCATTATTCAAATTACCCTTGGTCATTTTTTGTCACCATGAGAAATCTTATAACTCATGATGCCGTGGCAAGTTTAATTTATTTATATTTTATTTATAGACTATTTTATTTTCTAAATCTAAAAGATATATGTGTTTATGTAATGTAGGCAAATGTTGAAGTATTAGACGAAGAGTTAAACCTACTTTGGCCTGGTTTTCTTGGAATGGTATTCTATATGCTACTAGCATTTCACTTAAATTTGATTAATAGAAAGTGTTGCACACAACATACTTATGCCAATTTTTTTTATTTCTTTATTAACTTTTCTAACACTTTGAGAGTCTCAATGGTCAGTGGATAGATTGTGAAAAAAATTACTATGTTTTTTTACGAATGAATGATATTAATGACAGGTTTAACATTCATAGCACTATCAAATACTATAAGGTCATACATATTAAAGACAATATATATGAAGCAGAAGGAAAATGAAACTACTTTAGGTTGGTGAGTTTGAAAACAGTGCATCCAAATGATAGAGAATTTTATTCATATATTGCGGAAACTTTGGATAAGCAGTATGTTTATGATGGCTATCATAGTTATGTAGAATCTGGACAGCGTATAATTATTTTTAAACACCACGTCAGCCTACAAGATTGGATCCAACAACACCAACTTGTAATCGAACATAGACTTAACCAAGAATTGATATTAATTCTATGGTATTTTTGAATAAATATTTTATTTCGTTTCAATGTTTTTTTATTTTATATATTTTTATTTAGTTAATATTTCCTATCTGGTGAATGTTTGAAGCTACTCAATACTGGGTATCATCAAAGAAACTAGACGATGGATTTTATATGGATAATGTAGCAGTGGTGAACAGTACAGGGAAAATATCAAGATCATGTGATGATAATATGGGACTAGATCTTAAGTTTATCCAAAATAATATTGCACGTGTGCTATATGACATTTTGAACCACTCTTATAGGCTCAGAATGAATCAAACTAATGATTTCAGATTGCTTATTGATGTTATAAGGGATCCACGAGCATTTCATAAGTAAGATTATTCATATATTAATTTTTATTTATTGTTTTAATTTACATTAATTATTAATTGGTGGTTTTACTTGTTCTATAGTGATTTTTTCACGACCATACATAAACATCCCTTATTTATGACCCTTCTTGTCGTACTACTATTTGTTTGCTCGCCCACGTATCTCTGCTTCAATATAGCAGATCATCAAACGTGTGGGCCTTTAGGAGGACTTTGGCACATATTTTCGCAGGATATCCATGTATTAGCCCTTCATGGACCCAATGGATGAAAAATAATAATAGACCAAATTATAGCCAAGAATTGAAAAGGGTTTTGGCATGGACAAGTTCTCATTATTCAAATTACCCTTGGTCATTTTCTTTGTTCATGGGGAATCTTGTAGCTCATGATGTCGTGGTAGGTTTAATTTATTTTTGTTTTATTTATACATTTTTTTTTTCTAAATCTAAAAGATGTATGTGTTAATGTAATGTAGGGAAATGCTCAAGTTTTAGATGAATAGTTAAACCTTCTTTGGCTTGGTTTTCTTGGGATGGTATTCTATATGCTGCTAGCATTTCACATAAATTTGACTAACAGTCAGTGTTACATACAACATACTTATGCTATTTTTTTATTTTTTTATTAACTTTTCAAACACATTGAGAGTCTCAATGTGCTGTGGATAAATTGTGAAAAAAATTACAATATATTTTTTTACGAATTATTGATATTAATGACAGGTTTAACGTCTGTAGCACTATTAGCTACTATATTGTCAAACATATTAAAGAAAATATATATGAAGCAAAAGCAAAAGTAAACTATTTTAGGTTGGCGACTTTGATAACAGTGTATCCAAATAACAAAGAATTTTGTTCCTATGATATTGCGGGAACTTTTGATAAGTAGTATGAGTTAGCTGGCAATCATAGTTTTCTAAAATCTAGATAACGTATAATATTTTTTTAACTCCACATTAGCCTAGAAGATTGGATACGACAACACCGACTTGTAATCGGACATACACTTAACCAAGAATTGATATCGATTCTACGGTATTTTTGTAATACATATTTTATTTACTTTTTAATGTTTTTTATTTTATATATTTTTATTTCGTTAATATTTCCTATCCGCTGACATGTTTGAAGCTATTCAATACTTGGTATCATCAAAGAAGCTGGAAGATGGATTTGGTATGGATAATGTAGTAGTGGTGAACGGTAGAGGGAATATCACAAGGTCATGTGATAACAATATGGGACTAGATCTTCAGTTTATCCATAATAATATTGCACATGTCTTGCACGACTTTTTGAACAATTGCAATGGAACTTACATGAATCTAACTAATGATTTCAGATTACTTATTGATGTTTTAAGGGATCCCCGAGCATTTCATGAGTAAGATTATTCATATATTAATTTTTATTTCTTGTTTTAATTTATATTAATTACTAATTGATGGTTTTATTTGTTTTATAGTGATGTTTTCACGACCATACATAAGCATCCCTTATTTATGACCCCTTCTTGTCGTATTTGATTAAGAGTAAGTGTTACATACAACATCCTTATGCCATTTTTTATTTTTTTATGAACTTTTCTAACACATTGAGAGTCTCAGTGTGTAGTGGATAGATTGTGAAAAAAGTTTAGTATATACTTTTTTGCGAATTATTGATATTAGTGAAAGGTTTAACGTTCGTAGCACTATCAGCTACTATAATGTAAAACATATTAAAGACAATATATATGAAGCGAAAGCAAAAGGATACTATTTTAGGTTGGTGACTTTGAAAACAGTGCATTCAAATAATAGAGAATTTCGTTCCTATGATATTGCGAGAACATTGGATAAGCAGTATGTGTTAGCTGGCTAACATTGTTTTGTAAAATCTGGACAACGTATAATTTTTTTTTTTAACTCCACATCAAACTATAAGATTGGATACGACAACACCAACTTGTAATCGGACATAGACTTAACCAAGAATTGATATTGATTCTACGGTATTTTTATAATACATATTTTATTTTATTTTTTACGTTCTTTTATTTTATAAATTTTTATTTAGTTAATATTTCCTATTCGGTGACATGTTTGAAGATATTCAATACTTGGTATCATCAAAGAAGTTCGAAGATGGATTTGGTATGGATAATGTAGCAGTGGTGAACGGTAGAGGGAAAATCACAAGGTCATGTGATGACAATATGGGACTAGATCTTCAGTTTATCCATAATAATATTGCACGTGTCTTGCACGACTTTTTGAACAACTACTATGGGCTCGAAATGAATTAAACTTATTGATGTTTTAAGGGATCTATTTCCGCAGGATATCCATGTATTAGCTCTTCATGGACCCAATGAATGAAAATAATAATAGACCAAATTGTAGCCAAGAATTGAGAAGGTTTTGGCATGACCAAGTTCTCATTATTCAAATTACTCTTGGTCATTTTTTTACTTCATGGGGAATCTTGTAGCTCATGAGGTCGTGCCAAGTTTAATTTATTTTTGTTTTATTTATACATTATTCTATTTTTTATAAATCTAAAAGATGTATGTGATAATGTAATGTAGGAAAATGCTCAAGTTTTAGATGAAGAGTTAAACCTTCTTTGGCTTGGTTTTCTTGGATGGTATTCTATATGCTACTAGCATTTCACATAAATTTGATTAATAGTAAGTGTTACATACAACACACTTATGCCATTTTTTTTTATTTCTTTATTAACTCTTCTAACACAATGAGACTCTCAATGTGCAATGGATAGATTGTGAACAAAATTACTATATATTTTTTTACGAATTATTGATATTAATGACAGGTTTAACGTCCGTAGCACTATCAGCTACTATATTGTCAAACATATTAAAGAAAATATATATGAAGCAGAAGCAAAAGGAAACTATTTTAGGTTGGCGACTTTGATAACAATGTATCCAAATAACAAAGAATTTTGTTCCTATGATATTGCGGGAACTTTGGATAAGCAGTATGGGTTAGCAAGCACTCATAGTTTTCTAAAATCTAGACAACGTATAATCTTTTTTTAACTCCACATCAGCCTAAAAGATTGGATACGACAACCACGACTTGTAATCGAACATAGACTTAACCAAGAACTGATATTGATTCTACGGTATTTTTGTAATACATATTTTATTTACTTTTTAATGTTTTTTTATTTTATATATTTTTATTTAGTTAATTTCCTATCTGGTGACATGTTTGAAGCTATTCAATACTTGGTATCATCAAAGAAACTAGAAGATGGATTTGGTATGGATAATGTAGCAATGGTGAACGGTAGAGGGAAAATCACAAGGTCATGTGATGACAATATGGGACTAGATCTTCAGTTTATCCATAATAATATTGCACATGTCTTGCACGACTTTTTGAACAACTGGAATGGGCTCGAAATGAATCTAACTAATGATTTCAGATTGCTTACTGATGTTTTAAGGGATCCACGAGCACTTCATGAGTAAGATTATTCATATATTAATTTTTCTTTCTTGTTTTAATTTATATTAACTACTAATTGCTGGTTTTATTTGTTTTACAGTGATGTTTTACATACAACATACTTATGCCATTTTTTATTTTTTATTAACTTTTCTAACACATTGAGAGTCTCAGTGTGCATGGGATAGATTGTGAAAAAATTTAGTATATATTTTTTATGAATTATTGATATTAGTGAAAGGTTTAACGTTCGTAGCACTATCAGCTACTATAATGTCAAACATATTAAAGACAATATATATGAAGCAGAAGCAAAAGGATACTATTTTAGGTTGGTGACTTTGAAAACAGTGCATTCAAATAACAAAGAATTTCGTTCCTATGATATTGCAGGAACTTTGGATAAGCAGTATGTGTTAGCTGGCAATCATTGTTTTGTAAAATCTGGACAACGTATAATATTTTTTTTTTAACTCCACATCAACCTACAAGATTGGATACGACAACAACAACTTGTAATCGGACATAGACTTCACCAAGAATTGATATCGATTCTACGGTATTTTCATAATACATATTTTATTTTATTTTTAATGTTTTTTATTTTATAAATTTCTATCTAGTTAATATTTATAATCCGGTGACATATTCGAAGCTATTCAATACTTGGTATCATCAAAGAAGTTGGAAGATGGATTTTGTATGGATAATGTAGTAGTAGTGAACGGTAAAGGGAAAATCACAAGGTCATGTGATGACAATATGGACTAGATCTTCAGTTTATCCATAATGATATTCCACATGTCTTGCACGACTTTTTGAACAACTACTATGGGCTCGCAATGAATTAAACTAATGATTTCAGATTGCTTATTGATGTTTTAAGGGATCCACGAGCATTTCATGCGTTAGATATTCATATATTCAATTTTATATATTGTTTTAATTTATATTAATTATTAATTGTTAGTTTTATTTGTTGTGCAATGATTTTTTCACAACCATACATAAGCATCTCTTATTTATGACCCCTTCTTGTCGTATTTGATTAAGAGTTAGTGTTACATACAACACACTTATGCNATTTTTTTATTTCTTTATGAACTTTTCTAACACATTGAGAGTCTCAGTGTGTAGTGGATAGATTGTGAAAAAAGTTTAGTATATATTTTTTTACGAATTATTGATATTAGTGAAAGGTTTAACGTTCGTAGCACTATCAGCTACTATAATGTAAAACATATTAAAGACAATATATATGAAGCGAAAGCAAAAGGATACTATTTTAGGTTGGTGACTTTGAAAACAGTGCATTCAAATAATAGAGAATTTCGTTCCTATGATATTGCGAGAACTTTGGATAAGCAGTATGTGTTAGCTGGCTAACATTGTTTTGTAAAATCTGGACAACGTTTAATTTTTTTTTTAACTCCACATCAAACTATAAGATTGGATACGACAACACCAACTTGTAATCGGACATAGACTTAACCAAGAATTGATATCGATTCTACGGTATTTTTATAATACATATTTTATTTTATTTTTTACGTTCTTTTATTTTATAAATTTTTATTTAGTTAATATTTCCTATTCGGTGACATGTTTGAAGCTATTCAATACTTGGTATCATCAAAGAAGTTCGAAGATGGATTTGGTATGGATAATGTAGCAGTGGTGAACGGTAGAGGGAAAATCACAAGGTCATGTGATGACAATATGGGACTAGATCTTCAGTTTATCCATAATAATATTGCACGTGTCTTGCACGACTTTTTGAACAACTACTATGGGCTCGAAATGAATTAAACTTATTGATGTTTTAAGGGATCTACGACAATTTCATGAGTAAGATATTCATATATTCATTTTGATTTATTGTTTTAATTTATATTAATTATTAATTGTTAGTTTTATTTCTTGTACAGTGATTTTTTCACGACCATACATAACATCCCTTATTTACGACCCCTTCTTGTCTTACAAGTTTTTGTTTTCTCGCCCATGTATCTTTGCTTCAATATAGCAGATCATCAAACGTGTGGGCCTTTAGGAGCACTTTGGCACATATTTCCGCAGGATATCCATGTATTAGCTCTTCATGGACCCAATGAATGAAAATAATAATAGACCAAATTATAGCCAAGAATTGAGAAGGGTTTTGGCATGGCCAAGTTCTCATTATTCAAATTACTCTTGGTCATTTTTTTAATTCATGGGGAATCTTGTAGCTCATGAGGTCGTGCCAAGTTTAATTTATTTTTGTTTTCTTTATACATTATTCTTTTTTTTATAAATCTAAAAGATGTATGTGATAATGTAATGTAGGAAAATGCTTAAGTTTTAGATGAAGAGTTAAACCTTCTTTGGCTTGGTTTTCTTGGGATGGTGTTCTATATGCTACTAGCATTTCACATAAATTTGATTAATAGTAAGTGTTACATACAACACACTTATGCCATTTTTTTTATTTCTTTATTAACTCTTCTAACACAATGAGACTCTCAATATGCAATGGATAGATTGTGAACAAAATTACTATATATTTTTTTACGAATTATTGATATTAATGACAGGTTTAACGTCCGTAGCACTATCAACTACTATATTGTCAAACATATTAAAGAAAATATATATGAAGCAGAAGCAAAAAGAAACTATTTTAGGTTGGCGACTTTGATAACAGTGTATCCAAATAACAAAAAATTTTGTTCCTATGATATTGCGGGAACTTTGGATAAGCAGTATGGGTTAGCAGGCACTCATAGTTTTCTAAAATCTAGACAACGTATAATATTTTTTTAACTCCACATCAGCCTAAAAGATTGGATACGACAACCACGACTTGTAATCGAACATAGACTTAACCAAGAACTAATATTGATTCTACGGTATTTTTGTAATACATATTTTATTTACTTTTTAATGTTTTTTATTTATATATTTTTATTTAGTTAATTTCCTATCTGGTGACATGTTTGAAGCTATTCAATACTTGGTATCATCAAAGAAACTAGAAGATGGATTTGGTATGGATAATGTAGCAATGGTGAACGGTAGAGGGAAAATCACAAGGTCATGTGATGACAATATGGATTAGATCTTCAGTTTATCCATAATAATATTGCACATGTCTTGCACGACTTTTTGAACAACTGGAATGGGCTTGAAATGAATCTAACTAATGATTTCAGATTGCTTACTGATGTTTTAAGGGATCGACGAGCACTTCATGAGTAAGATTATTCATATATTAATTTTTCTTTCTTGTTTTAATTTATATTAACTACTAATTGTTGGTTTTATTTGTTTTATAGTGATGTTTTACATACAACATACTTATGCCATTTTTTATTTTTTTATTAACTTTTCTAACACATTGAGAGTCTCAGTGTGCATGGGATAGATTGTGAAAAAATTTAGTATATATTTTTTTATGAATTATTGATATTAATGAAAGGTTTAACGTTCGTCGCACTATCAGCTACTATAATGTCAAACATATTAAAGACAATATATATGAAGCAGAAGCAAAAGGATACTATTTTAGGTTGGTGACTTTGAAAACAGTGCATTCAAATAACAGAGAATTTCGTTCCTATGATATTGCAGGAACTTTGGATAAGCAGTATGTGTTAGCTGGCAATCATTGTTTTGTAAAATCTAGACAACGTATAATATTTTTTTTTTTAACTCCACATCAACCTACAAGATTGGATACGACAACAGCAACTTGTAATCGGACATAGACTTAACCAAGAATTGATATCGATTCTACGGTATTTTCATAATACATATTTTATTTTATTTTTAATGTTTTTTGTTTTATAAATTTTTATCTAGTTAATATTTCTTATCCGGTGACATGTTCGAAGCTATTCAATACTTGGTATCATCAAAGAAGTTGGAAGATGGATTTTGTATGGATAATGTAGTAGTAGTGAACGGTAGAGGGAAAATCACAAGGTCATGTGATGACAATATGGGACTAGATCTTCAGTTTATCCATAATAATATTGCACATGTCTTGCATGACTTTTTGAACAACTACTATGGGCTCGAAATGAATTAAACTAATGATTTCAGATTGCTTATTGATGTTTTAAGTGATCCACAAGCATTTCATGCGTTAGATATTCATATATTCAATTTTATATATTGTTTTAATTTATATTAATTATTAATTGTTAGTTTTATTTGTTGTACAATGATTTTTTCACAACCATACATAAGCATCTCTTATTTATGACCCCTTCTTGTCGTATTTGATTAAGAGTTAGTGTTACATACAACACACTTATGCCATTTTTTTATTTCTTTATTAACTTTTCTAACACAATGAGAGTCTCAATGTGCAATGGATAGATTGTAAAAAAATTACTATATTTTTTTTTACGAATTATTGATATTAATGACAGGTTTAACGTTCGTAACACTATCAGCTACTATATTGTCAAACATACTGAAGAAAATATATATGAAGCAGAAGCAAAAGGAAACTATTTTAGGTTGGCGACTTTGATAACAGTGTATCCAAATAACAAAGAATTTTGGTCCTATGATATTGCAGGAAATTTGGATAAGCAGTATGGGTTAGCTAGCAATCATAGTTTTCTAAAATCTAGACAACGTATAATATTTTTTTAACTCCACATCAGCCTACAAGATTAGATACGACAACACCGACTTGTTATCGGACATAGACTTAACCAAGAATTGATATCGATTCTACGGTATTTTTGTAATACATATTTTATTTACTTTTTAATGTTTTTTTATTTTATATATTTTTATTTAGTTAATATTTCCTATCCGGTGACATGTTTGAAGCTATTCAATACTTGGTATCATCAAAGAAGCCAGAAGATTGATTTTGTATGGATAATGTAGCAGTGGTGAACAGTAGAGGGAAAATCATAAGGTCGTGTGATGACAATATGGACTAGATCATCAGTTTATCCATAATAATATTGCACATGTCTTGCACGACTTTTTGAACAACTGCAATGGGCTCGAAATGAATCTAACTAATGATTTCAGATTATTTATTGATGTTTTAAGGGATCCACGAGCATTTCATGAGTAAAATTATTCATAGATTAATTTTTATTTCTTGTTTTAATTTATATTAATTACTAATATGTTGGTTTTATTTGTTTTACATTGATGTTTTCATGACCATACATAAGCATCCCTTATTTATGACCCTTTTTATCGTATTTCATTAAGAATAAGTGTCACATACAACATACTTATACCATTTTTTATTTTTTTATTAACTTTTCTAACACAATGAGAGTCTCAGTGTGCAGTGGATAGATTGTGAAAAATTTAGTATATATTTTTTTACAAATTATTGATATTAGTGACATGTTTAACGTTCGTAGCACTATTAGCTACTATAATGTTAAAAATATTGAAGACAATATATGAAGCTAAAGCAAAAGGATAATATTTTAGGTTGGTAACTTTGAAAACAGTGCATCTTAATAACAGAGAATTTCGTTCCTATGATATTGCGGGAACTTTGGATAAGCAGTATGTGTTAGTTGGATATCATTGTTTTGTAAAATCTGGACAACGTATTAACTCCACATCAACCTACAAGATTGGATACGACAACAGCAACTTGTAATTGGACATAGACTTAACCAAGAATTGATATTGATTCTACGGTATTTTTATAATACATATTTTATTTTATTTTTAATGTTTTTTTATTTTATAAATTTTTATTTAGTTCATATTTCCTATCCGGTGACATGTTTGAAGCTATTCAATACTTGGTATCATCAAAGAAGTTCGAAGATGGATTTGGTATGGATAATGTAGCAGTGGTGAACGGTAGAGGGAAAATCACAAGGTCATGTGATGACAATATGGGACTAGATCTTCAGTTTATCCATAATAATATTGCACGGGTCTTGCACGACTTTCTGAACAACTACAATGGGCTCGAAATGAATAAACTAATGCTTTCAGATTGCTTATTGATGTTTTAAGGGATCCACGACAATTTCATGAGTAAGATATTCATATATTCATTTTTATTTGTTGTTTTAATTTATATTAATTATTAATTGTTAGTTTTATTTCTTGTACATGATTTTTTCACGACCATACATAAGCATCCCTTATTTATGACCCATTCTTGTCTTACTAGTTTTAATTTGCTCGCCCATGTATCTTTGCTTCAATATAGCAGATCATCAAACGTGTGGGCCTTTAGGAGGACTTTGGCACATATTTCCGCAAGATATCCATGTATTAGCTCTTCATGGACCCAATGAATGAAAATAATAATAGACCAAATTATAACCAAGAATTGAGAAGGGTTTTGGCATGGCCAAGTTCTCATTATTCAAATTACTCTTGGTCATTTTTTTTCTTCATGGGGAATCTTGTAGCTCAAGAGGTCATGGCAAGTTTAATTTATTTTTGTTTTATTTATACATTATTCTTTTTTTATAAATCGAAAAAATGTATGTGTTAACGTAATGTAGGGAAATGCTCATGTTTTAGACGAAGAGTTAAACCTTCTTTGGCTTGGTTTTCTTAGGATGGTATTCTATATGCTACTAGCATTTCACATAAATTTGATTAACAGTTAGTGTTACATACAACACACTTATGCCATTTTTTTATTTCTTTATTAACTTTTCTAACACAATGAGAGTCTCATTGTGCAGTGGATAGATTATGAAAAAAATTACTATATATTTTTTTACGAATTATTGATATTAATGGCAGGTTTAAGTTCCGTAGAACTATCAGCTACTATAATGTCAAACAAATTAAAGGCAATATTTATGAGGCAGAAGCAAAAGGAAACTATTTTAGGTTGGTGACTTTGAAAACGGTGCATCCAAATAATAGAGAATTTCCTTCCTATGATATTGCGTGAACATTGGATAAGCAGTATATGTTAGCTGGCAATCATAGTTTTGTAAAATATGGATAAGATATAATATATTTTTAACTCCACATCAGCCTACAGGATTTGATACGACAACACCGACTTGTAATCGGACATAGACTTAACCAAGAATTGATAACAATTCTACGGTATTTTTGTAATACATATTTTATTTACTTTTTAATGTTTTTTTATTTTATATATTTTGATTTAGTTAATATTTCCTATCCGGTGACATGTTTGAAGCTATTCAATAATTGGTATCATCAAAGAAGTTGGAAAATGGATTTGGTATGGATAATGTAACAATGGTGAACGGTAGAGGGAAAATTACAAGATTATGTGATGACAATATGGGACTAAATATTAAGTTTATCCATAATAATACTGCACGTATGTTACAATGCTATGGGCTCGAAATAAATCAAACTAATGATTTCATATTGCTTATTGATGTTTTAAGGGATCTACGAGCATTTCATGAGTAAGATTGTTCGTGTATTAATTTTTATTTATTGTTTTAATTTATATTAATTATTAATTGGTGGTTTTATTTGTTGCACAATGATGTTTTCACAACCATACATAAGCATCCCTTATTTATGACCCATTCTTGTCGTACTACTTTTCGTTTGCTCGCCCACGTATGTCTGCTTCGTTATAGCATATCATCAAACGTGTTGGCCTTTAGGAGGACTTTGGCACATATTTCTATAGGATATCCATGTATTAGCTCTTCATGGACCCAATTGGTGAAAAATAATAACAGACCAAGTTAGAGCAAAGAATTGAAAAGGGTTTTGGCATGGCCAATTTCTCATTATTCAAATTACCCATGGTCATTTTTTTCTTCATGGGGAATCTTGTAGCTCATGATGTCGTGGGAATTTTACTTTCTTTCTGATTTATTTATGCATTATTTCTTTTTATAAATCTAAAAGATGTATGTATTAATGTAGTGTAGGAAAATGCTAAAGTTTTAGACGAAGAGTTAAACCTTCTTTGGCTAGGTATTATTGGGATGGTATTCAATACGCTACTAGCATTTCACATAAATTTGACTAACAGTATGTGTTACATGCAACATACTTATGCCATTTTTTTACTTTTTTATTAACGTTTCTAACACATTGAGAGTCTCAATGTGCAGTGAATAGATTGTGAAAAAAAAACTACAATATATTTTTTTAAGAATTATTGATATTAATGACAGGTTTAACGTCGTAGCACTATCAGCTACTATCATGTCGAACATATTAAAGACAATATCCATGAAGTAGAAGCAAAAGGAAACTATTTTAGGTTGGTGACTTTGAAAACAGTGCATCCAAATAACAGAGAATTTCGTTCCAATCATGTTGCGGGAACTTTGGATGAGCAGTATGTGTTAGCTGGTAATCATGGTTTTGTAAAATCTAGACAACGTATAATATTTTTTTAACTCCACATCAGCCTACTATATTGGATATGACAATGCCAACTTGTTATTGGACATAGACTTAACCAAGAATTGATATCAATTCTATGGTATTTTTGTAATACATAATTTATTTACTTTTGTATTTTTTATTTTTTATATATTTTTATCTAGTTAATATTTCCTATCCGGTGACATGTTTGAAGCTATTCAATACTTGGTATCATCAAAGAAGCCAGAAGATGGATTTGGTATGGATAATGTAGCAGTGGTGAACGGTAAGGGAAATTACAAGATTATATGATGACAATATGAGACTAGATCTTCAGTTTATGCATAATAATATTGCACATGTGTTATGCGACATTTTAAACAACTCTTATGGGCTCGAAATAAATCAAATTAATGATTTCAAATTCTTATTGTTGTTTTAAAGGATCCACGAGCATTTCATGAGTAAGATTATTCATATATTAATTTTTATTTATTGTTTTAATTTATATGAATTATTAATTGTTGGTTTTATTTGTTGTATAGTGATGTTTTCACGACCATACATAAGCATCCCTTATTTATGACCCCTTCTTATCGTACTACTTTTCGTTGCTCGTCCACGTATCTCTGCTTCAATATAGCAGATCATCAAACGTGTGGGCCTTTAGGAGGACTTTGGAACATATGTCTGCATGATATCCATGTATTAGCTCTTCATGGACCCAATGGATGGAAAATAATAATAGACCAAATTAGAGCAAAGAATTGAAAAGGGTTTTGGCATGGCCAAGTTCTTATTTTTCAAATTACCCTGGTCATTTTTTTCTTCATGGGGAATCTTGGTTCTCATGATGTCGTGGCAAGTTTAATTTATTTCTATTTTATTTATACATTATTTTTTTTAGAAATCTAAAAGATGTGTGTTAATGTAATGTAGGGAAATGCTCAAGTTTTAGACAAAGACTTAAACCTTCTTTAACTTGGTTTTTTTGGGATGCTATTCTATGTGCTACTAGCATTTCACATAAATTTGATTAATAGTAAGTGTTACATACAACATACTTATGCCATTTTTTATTTTTTTATTAACTTTTCTAACACATTGAGAATCTCAGTGTGTGGTGGATAGATTGTGAAAAAATTTAGAATATATTTTTTTACGAATGATTGTTATTAACGACAGGTTTAATGTCCGTATCACTATCAGCTACTATAATGTCAAACATATTAAAGACAATATATATGAAGTAGAAGCAAAAGGAAACTATTTTAGGTTGGTGACTTTGAAAACGGTGCATCCAAATAACAGAGAATTTCATTCCTATGATATTACGGGAACTTTGGATAAGCAGTATGTGTTATCTGACAATCATAGTTTTGTAAATTCTAGACAACGTATAATATTTTTTATAACTCCACATCAGCTTACAAGATTGGATACGACAACACTGACTTGTAATCGGACATAGAACCAAGAATTGATATCGATTCTACGGTATTTTTGTAATACATATTTTATTTACTTTTTAATGTTTTTTTATTTTATGTATTTCTATTTAGTTAATATTTCCTATCCAGTGACATGCATGAAGCTATTCAATACTTTGGATCATCAAAGAAGTTGGAAGATGGATTAGGTATGGATAATGTAGCAGTTGTGAACAGTAGAGGGAAAATTACAAGATTATGTGATGACAATATGGGACTAGATCTTAAGTTTATCCATAATAATACTACACGTGTGTTACACGACATTTTGAACAACTACTATGGGCTCAAAATAAATCAAACTAATGATATCAGATTGCTTATTAATGTTTTAAGGGATCCACGAGCATTTCAAGAGTGAGATTCTTTATATATTAATTTTTATTTAATGTTTTCACGACCATACATAAGCATCCCTTATTTATGACCCCTTCTTGCTGTACTACTTTTCGTTTGCTCGCCCACGTATCTCTGCTTCGATATAGCATATCATCAAACGTGTTGGCGTTTAGGAGGACTTTGGCACATATTTCTCCAGGATATCCATCTAGTAGCTCTTGATGGACCCAATGGGTGAAAAATAATAATAGACCAAATTATAGCCAAGAATTCAAAAGGGTTTTGGCATGGCCAAGTTCTCATTATTCAAATTACCCATGGTCATTGTTTTTCTTCATAGGGAATCTTGTAGCTCATGATGTCGTGGCTAGTTTAATTTATTTATGTTTTATTTATACATTATTTTTTTTTTTTATCATTCTAAAAGATGTATGTGTTAATGTAATGTCGGGAAATGCTCAAGTTTTAGATGAAGACTTAAACCTTCTCTGGCTTGGTTTTCTTGGGATGATATTCTTTGTGCTACTAGCATTTCACATAAATTTGATTAAGAGTAAGTGTTACATACAACATACTTATGCCATTTTTTTTTATTTTTCTATTAACTTTTCTAACACATTGAGAGACTCAATGTGCAGTGGATAGATTGTGAAAAAAATTAGTATATATATGTAGAATTTGGACAACGTATAATTTTATTTGAACTACACATCAACCTACAACATTGGATACGACAACACCAACTTGTAATTGGACAGAGACTTAAGCAAGAATTGAAATCAATTCTATGGTATTTTCGTAATAAATATTTTATTTACTTTTTAATTTTTTTATTTATATATTTTTATTTAGTTAATATTTCCTATCCCGTGACATGTTTGAAACTATTCAATACTTGGTATCATCAAAGAAGCTAGAATATGGATTTGGTATGGATAATGTAGCAGTGGTGAACAGTAGAGGGAAAATCACAAGGTCATGTGATGACAATATGGGACTAGATCTTCAGTTTATCCATAATATATATTGCATGTGTCTTGCACGACTTTTTGAACGACTGCTATGGGCTTGAAATGTATCAAACTAATTATTTCAGATGGCTTATTGATGTTTTAAGAGATCCACGAGCATTTCATGTGTAAGATTATTCATATATTAATTTTTATTTGTTGTTTTAATTTATATTAATTATTAATTGTTTGGTTTATGTGTTGTACACTGATGTTTTCACGACCATACATAAGCATCACAAAGTAATTTTTTTTCTTCATGGGGAATCTTCTAGCTCATGATGTCGGGGCAAGTTTAATTTATTTATGTTTTATTTATACATTATTTTTTTTATAATTCTAAAAGATGTATGTGTTAATGTAATGTGGGGAAATGCTTAAGTTTTAGACGAAGAGTTAAACCTTCTTTGGCTTGGTTTTCTTGGGATGGTATTCTATATGCTACTAGCATTTCACATAAATTTGATTAACAGTAAGTGTTACATACAACATAATTCTGCCATTTTTTTTTTATTAACTTTTCTAACACATTGAGAGTCTCAATGTACAGTGGATAGATTGTGAAAAAAATTACTATATATTTTTTTACGAATTATTGATATTAATGACAGGTTTAACGTTTGTAACATTATCAACTACTATAATGTCAAACATATTAAAGACAATATAAATGGAGCGGAAGCAAAAGAAAACTATTTTAGGTTTGTGACTTTCAAAACGGTGCATCTAAAAAATAGAGAATTTCGTTGCTATGATATTGCGGGAACTTTGGATAAGCAGTATGTGTTAGCTGGCTATGATAGTTATGTAAAATCTGGACAACGTAAAACTATTTTTTAACTCCACATCAGCCTACAAGATTGGATACGACAACACAAACTTGTAATCGGACATAGACTTCAGCTAGAATTGATATCAATTCTACGATATTTTTGTAATAAATATTTTATTTACTTTTTAATGTTTTTTTATTTTATAGATTTTTATTTAGTTAAGATTTCCTATCCGGTGACATGTTTGAAGGTATTCAATACTTGGTATCATCAAAGAAGCTAGAAGATGGATTTGGTATGGATAATGTAGCAGTGGTAAACGGTAGAGGGAAAATCACAAGTTCATGTGATGACAATATGGGACTAGATCTTCAGTTTATCCATAATAATATTGCACATCTCTTACAAATTTTTGAATCATACTAAAGATTTCAGATTGCTTATTGATGTTTTAAGGGATCGATGAGCATTTCATGAGTAAGATTATTCATATATTAATTTTTATTTATAGTTTTAATTGATATTAATTATTAAGGGATCGATGTATGTGTTAATGTAATGTAGGGAAATGCTCAAGTTTTAAACAAAGATTTAAACCTTCTTTTGCTTGGTTTTTTTGGGATGGTATTCCATATGGTACTATCATTTCACATAAATTTGAAGGTGTTCCATTCAACATACTTATGTCAATTTTTTATTTATTAACTTTTCTAACACCTTTAGAGTTTCAATGTGCAGTGGATAGATTGTGAAAAAAAAAATAGTATATATTTGTTTACAAATGATTGATATTAATGACAAGTTTAACGTCTGTAGCACTATCAGCTACTATAATGTCAGACATATTAAAGACAATATGTATGAAGTAGAAGTAAAAGGAAACTATTTTAGGTTGGTGACTTTGAAAACAGTGCATCCAAATGATAGAGAATTTCATTCCTATGATATTGCGAGAACTTTGGTTAAGCAGTATGTGTTAGCTGGCTATCATAGTTTTGTAAAATTTAGTCAACGTATAGTATAATTGTTTTTTAACTCCACATAAACCTACAAGATTGGATACGACAACACAAACTTGTAATCAGACATAGACTTAAGCAAGAATTGATATCAATTCTACTATATTTTTGTAATTAATATTTTATTTACTTTTTTATGTTTCTTTATTTTATATAATCTTATTTAGTTAGTATTTCCTAACCGGTGACATGTTTGAAGCTATTCAGTACTTGGTATCACCAAAGAAGCTGGAAGATGGA
Organism: Vitis riparia; assembly: GCF_004353265.1. NCBI lineage: Eukaryota > Viridiplantae > Streptophyta > Magnoliopsida > Vitales > Vitaceae > Vitis > Vitis riparia. Next base: position 15,930,696 of record NC_048445.1, read on the forward strand.
TTTGGTATAGATAATGTAGCAGTGGTGAACGGTAGAGGGAAAATCACAGGGTCAATTGATGACGATATGGGACTAGATCTTAAGTTTATCCATAATAATATTGCACGTGTCTTGCACAACTTTATGAATCAAACTAATGATTTCAGATTGCTTATTGATGTTATAAGGGATCGATGAGAATTTCATGAGTAAGATTATTCATATATTAATTTTCATTTATTGTTTTTATTTATATTAATGATTAATTGATTGTTTTATTTGTTGTATAATTATGTTTTCGTGACCATACATAAGTATGCCTTATTTATGACCCCTTCTTGTTGTACTGCTTTTCGTTTGCTCGCTCACGTATCTCTTCTTCAATATATCATATCATCAAATGTGTTGACCTTTATGAGAACTTTGGCACATATTTGGGCAAGATATTCATGTATTAGCTTTTCATGGACCCAATGGGTTAAAAATAATAATAGACCAAATTATAGCCAAAAATTGAATAGGGTTTTGGCATGGTTAAGTTTTCATTATTCAAATTACCCTTAATCATTTTTTGTCATCATGAGAAATCTTGTATCTCATGATGTCGTGGCAAGTTTAATTTATTTATATTTTATTTATACACTATTTTATTTTATAAATCTAAAAGATATATGTGTTTATGTAATGTAGGCAAATGCTAAAGTATTAGACGAAGAGTTAAACCTTCTTTGGCCTGGTTTTCTTGGAATGGTATTCTATATGCTACTAGCATTTCACACAAATTTGATTAATAGAAAGTGTTGCACACAACAAACTTATGCCAATTTTTTTATTTCTTTATTAACTTTTCTAACACTTTGAGAGTCTCAATGGTCAGTGGATAGATTGTGAAAACAGTTTACTATATTTTTTTTTACGAATGATTGATATTAATGACAGGTTTAACATTCATAGCACTATCAAATAATATAATTTCATTCATATTAAAGACAATATATTTGAAGCGGAAGGAAAAAGAAACTACTTCAGGTTGGTGACTTTGAAAACAGTGCATCCAAATGATAGAGAATTTTATTCATATGATATTGCGGAAACTTTGGATAAGCAGTATGTTTTGGATGGCTATCATAGTTATGTAGAATTTGTACAACGTATAATTATTTTTGAATAGTACATCAGCCTACAACATTGGATCCAACTTGTAATTGAACATAGACTTAACCAAAAATTGATATTAATTCTATGGTATTTTTGTAATAAATATTTTATACACTTTTTAATGTTTTTTTATTTTATGTATTTTTATTTAGTTAATATTTCCTATCCGGTGACAAGTTTGAAGCTATTCAATACTTGGTATCATCAAAGAAACTAGAAAATGGATTTTGTATGGATAATGTAGCAGTGGTGAATAGTACAGGGAAAATCTCAAGATCATATGATGATAATATGGGACTAGATCTTCAATTTATCCAAAATAATATTGCACATGTGTTACACAACATTTTGAACCGCTCATATAGGCTCAAAATGAATAAAACTAATGATTTCAGATTGCTTATTGATGTTTTAAGGGATCCACGAGCATTTCATGAGTAAGATTATTCATATATTAATTTTTATTTATTGTGTGAATTTATATTAATTATTAAATGTTGGTTTTATTTGTTGTACAGTGATGTTTTCACGACCATACATAAGCATCCCTTATTTATAACCCCTTCTTACAGTACTACTTTTCGTTTGCTCGCCCACGTATCTCCTATTCAATATAGCATACCATCAAACGTGTTGGCCTTTAGGAGGCCTTTGGCACATATTTATGTAGGATATCTATGTATTAGCTCTTCATGGACCCAATAGGTGAAAAATAATAATAGACCAAATTATGGCCAAGAATTGAAAAGGGTTTTGGCATGGCCAAGTTCTCATTATTCAAATTACCCTTGGTCATTTTTTTTCATCATGGGGAATCTTGTAGCTCATGATGTCGTGGCATGTTTACTTTATTCTGTTTTATTTATACATTTTTTTTATACGTCTTAAAGATGTATGTGTTAATGTAATGTAAGGAAATGCCGAAGTTTTAGACAAAAAGTTAAACCTTCTTTGGCTAGGTTTTCTTGGGATGGTATTCGATATGCTACTAGAATTTCCCATAAATTTGATTAAGAGTAAGTGTTACATAAAACATACTTATGCCATTTTTTTTATTAACTTTTCTAACGCATTGAGAGTCTCAATGTGCAGTGGATAGATTGTGAAAAAATTACTATATATTTTTTTTACGAATTATTGATATTAATGACAGGTTTAACGTTCGTAGCATTATCAGTAACTATAATGTCAAACATATTAAAGACAATATATATGAAGTAGAAGCAAAAGGAAACTATTTTAGGTTTGTGACTTTGAAAAAGGTGCATCTAAATAATAGATAATTTTGTTCCTATGATATTGCGGGAACTTTGGATAAGTAGTATGTGTTAGTTGGCAGTCATAGTTTTTTAAAATCTGGACAACTTATAATATTTTTTTAACTCCACATCAGCCTACAAGATTGGATACGACAACACCAACTTGTAATCAGACATAGACGTAACCAAGAATTGATATCGATTCTACGGTATTTTTATAATACATATTTTATTTACTTTTTAATGTTTTTTTATTTTATATATTTTTATTTAGTTAATATTTCCCATCCGGTGACATGTTTGAAGCTATTCAATACCTGGTATCATCAAAGAAGCTAGATGATGGATTTGGTATGGATAATGTAGCAGTGGTGAACGGTAGAGGGAAAATCACAAGGTCATGTGATGACAATATGGGACTAGATCTTCATATCATCCATAATAATATTGCACGGGTCTTGCACGACTTTTTGAACAACTGCTATGGGCTCGAAATAAATCAAGCTAATGATTTCAAATTGCTTATTGATGCTTTAAGGGATCCACGAGCATTTCATGACTAAGATTATTCATATATTGATTTTTACTTGTTGTTTAAATTTATATTAATTATTAATTGTTGGTTTTCTTTTGTGTACAGTGATGTTTTCATGACCATACATAAGCATCCCTTAACCCCTTCTTGTCGTACTACTTTTCGTTTGCTCACCCACGTATCTCTGCTTCAATGCAGCTGATCATCAAACGTGTGGACCTTTAGGAGGACTTTGGCACATATTTTCACAGGATATCCATGTATTAGCTCTTCATGGACCCAATGGATGAAAAATGTTACACGACATTTTGAACAACTGCTATGGGCTCGAAATGAATCAAACTAATGATTTCAGATTTCTTATTGATGTTTTAAAGGATCCACGAGCATTTCATGAGTAAGATTATTCATATATTAATTTTTCTTTATTGTTTCAATTGACATTAATTATTAATTGTTGGTTTTATTTGTTGTACAATGATGTTTTCACAACCATTATTGTCGTACTACTTTTCGTTTGCTCACCCACGTATCTCTACTTCAATAGAGTTGATCATCAAACATGTTGGCTTTTAGAAAGACTTTGGCAAATATTTCTACAAGATATCCATGTATTAGTTTTTCATCGACCCAATGGGTTAAAAAAAATAATAGACAAAATTATAGATAAGAATTGAAAAGGGTTTTGGGATGTCCTAGTTCTCTTTATACAAATTGCCCTTGGTCCTTTTTTATTTTCATGGGAAATCTTGTAGCTCATGATGTCATGGCAAGTTTAATTTATTTATGTTTTATTTATACATTTTTTTTATATAAATCTAAAAGATATATATATATATATATATATATATATATATATATATATATATATATATATTTATATATATGTTTATGTAATGTAGGGAAATGCTCAAGTTTTAGAGGAAGAGTTAAACCTTCTTTTGCTTGGTTTTTTCGGGATAGTATTCCATATGGTATTATCATTTCACATAAATTTGATTAATAGAAAGTGTTGCATTCAACATACTTATACCATTTTTTTTATTAACTTTTCTAACACCTTGAGAGTCTCAATGTGCAGTGGATAGATTGTGAAAAAAATTACTATATATTTTTTTACGAATTATTGATATTAATGATAGGTTTAACGCTCATAGCACTATCAGCTACTATAATATCAAACATATTAAAGACAATATATATGAAGGAGAAGCAATAGGAAACTATTTTTGGTTGTTGACTTTGAAAATGGTGCATCTAAATAACAGAGAATTTTGTCCCTATGATATAGCAGGAACTTTAGGTAAGCAGTATGTGTTAGCTGGCTATCATAATTTTGGAAAATCTGGACAACGTATAATTTTTTTTTAACTCCACATCAGCCTACAACATTGGATATGACAACACCAACTTATAATCAGACATAGACATAAGCAAGAATTCATATCAATTCTACGGTATTTTTGTAATACATATTTTATTTAATTTTTAACGTTTTTTTATTTTTTATATTTTCATTTAGTTAATATTTCCCATCCGGTAACATGTTTGAAGCTGTTCAATACTTTGTGTCATCAAAGAAGCTGGAAGATAAATTTGGTATGGATAATGTAGCAGTGGTGAACGGTAGAGGGAAAATTACAAGATTATGTGAAGACAATATGAGACTAGACCTTTAGTTTATCCATAATAATATTGCACGTGTGTTGCATGACTTTTTGAACGACTGTTATGGGCTCGAAATGAATCAAACTAATGATTTCAGATTGCTTATTGATGTTTTAAGGGATCCATGAGCATTTCATAAGTAAAATTATTCATATATTAAATTTTATTTATTGTTTTAACTTATATTAATTATTAATTGTTGGTTTTATTTGTTGTACAATGATGTTTTCACAACCATACATAAGGATCCCTTATTTATGACCCCTTCTTGTCGTACAACTTTTCGTTTGCTCACCCACGTATCTCTACTTCCATAAAGCAGATCATCAAACATGTTGGCCTTTAGGAAGACTTTGGCAAATATTTCTGCAGGATATCTATGTATTAGTTTTTCATGGACCCAATGGGTTAAAAATAATAATAGACCAAATTATAGCCAACAGTTGAAAAGGGTTTCGGCATGGCCAAGTTGTCATTATTCAAATTACCCTTGGTCATTTTTTGTTTTCATGCGAAATCTTGTAGCTCATGATGCCATGACAAGTTTAATTTATTTCTATTTTATTTATACATTATTATTATTTTTTTATAAATCTAAAAGATATATGTGTTTATGTAATGTAGGGAAATGCTCAATTTAGACAAAGAGTTAAACCTTCTTTTGCTTGGTTTTTTTGGTATGGTATTTAATATGGTACTACCATTTCGCATAAATTTGATTAATAAAAAGTGTTTCATTCAACATACTTCCATTTTTTTTATTAACTTTTCTAACACCTTGAGAGTCTTAATGTGCAGTGGACAGATTGTGACAAAAATTAGTATTTATTTTTTTACGAATGATTGATATTAATGACAGGTTTAATGTCTGTATCACTATCAGCTACTATAATGTCAGACATATTAAAGACAATATATATGAAGCAGAAGCAAAATGACACTAGTTTAGGTTGGTGACTTTGAAAACAGTGCATCTAAACGACAAAGAATTTCGTTCCTATGATATTGCGGGGAACTTTGGATAAGCAATATGTGTATGCTGGCTATCATAGTTTTGTAAAATATGGATAAAGTATAATTGTTTTTTAACTCCACATCAGCCTACAATATTGGATACGACAACACCAACTTGTAATTGGACATAGACTTGAGCAAGAACTTGTATCAATTCTACGGTATTTTTGTAATAAATATTTTAATTACTTTTTAATGTTTTTTTTTTATTTTATATATTTTTATTTAGTTTATATTTCCTATCCGGTAACATGTTCGAAGCTATTCAATACTTTGTGTCATCAAAGAAGCTGGAAGATAAATTTGGTATGGATAATGTAGAAGTAGTGAATGGTAGAGTGAAAACCGCAAGGTCATGTGATGACAATATGAGATTAGATCTTTAGTTTATCTATAATAATATTACACGTGTCTTGCACGACTTTTTGAACGACTGCTATGGGATCGAAATGAACCAAACTAATGATTTCAGATTGGTTATTGATGTTTTAAGGGATCCACGAGCATTTCATGAGTAAGATTATTCATATATTAATTTTTATTTATTGTTTTAATTTATATTAATTATTAATTGTTGGTTTTATTTGTTGTACAATGATGTTTTCACGACCATACATAAGCATCCCTTATTTATGACCCCTTCTTGTCGTACTACTTTTCGTTTGCTCGCCCACGTATCACTACTTTAATATAGCAAATCATCAAACATGTTGGCCTGTAGGAGGACTCTGGCAAATAATTCTGCAGGATATCCATGTATTAGTTTTTCTTGGACCCAATGGGTTAAAAATAATAATAGACCAAATTATAGCCAAGAATTGAAAAGGGTTTTGGCATGGCCAAGTTCTCTTTATTCAAATTACCCTTGGTCATTTATGTGTTTATGTAATGTAGGGAAATGCCCAAGTTTTAGACGAGGAATTAAACCTTTTTCTGCTTGGTTATTTTGGGATGGTATTCCATATGGTGCTACCATTTCACATAAATTTCATTAATAGAAAGTGTTGCATTCAACATACTTATGCCATTTTTTTTTTATTAACTTTTCTAACACCTTGAGAGTCTCAATGTACAGTGGATGGATTATGACAAATATTAGTATATATTTTTTTACGAATGATTGATATTAATGACAGGTATAACGTCTATAGCACTACCAGCTACGATAATGTCAAACATATTAAAGACAATATATATGAAGCAAAAGCAAAAGGAAACTATTTTAAGTGGTGACTTTGAAAATAGTGCATCTAAACAACAAAGAATTTCTTTCCTATGATATTGCGGGAACTTTGGATAAGTAGTATGTGTTAGCTGGCTATCATAGTTTTGTAAAATCTGGACAACGTATAATTGTTTTTTAACTCCACATCAGCCTACAAGATTGGATACGACAACACAAACTTGTAATCCAACATAGACTGATACAATAATTGATATCAATTCTACGATATTTTTGTAATAAATATTTTATTTAGTTTTTAATGTTTTTTTATTTTATATATTTTTCTTTAGCTAAGATTTCCCATCCAATGACATGTTTGAAGCCATTCAATACTTGGTATCATAAAAGAAGTTGGAAGATGGATTTGGTATAGATAATGTAGTAGTGGTGAACGGTAGAGGGAAAATGACAAGGTCATGTGATTACAATATGGGAATAGATCTTTAGTTTATCCATATTTATAGTTTTAATTTATATTAATTATTAGTTGTTGGTTTTATTTGTTGTACAATGATATTTACACGACCATACATAAGCATCCCTTATTTATGACCCCTTCTTGTCGTACTACTTTTCGTTTGCTCACCCACGTATCTCTACTTCAATATAGCAAATCATCAAACATGTTGGCCTGTAGGAGGACTCTGGCAAATAATTCTGCAGGATATCCATGTATTAGTTTTTCGTGGACCCAATGGGTTAAAAATAATAATAGACCAAATTATAGCCAAGAATTGAAAAGGGTTTTGGCATGGCCAAGTTCTCTTTATTCAAATTACCCTTGGTCATTTATGTGTTTATGTAATGTAGGGAAATGCCCAAGTTTTAGACGAGGAATTAAACCTTTTTCTGCTTGGTTATTTTGGATGGTATTCCATATGGTGCTACCATTTCACATAAATTTCATTAATAGAAAGTGTTGCATTCAACATACTTATGCCATTTTTTTTTATTAACTTTTCTAACACCTTGAGAGTCTCAATGTACAGTGGATAGATTATGACAAATATTAGTATATATTTTTTTACGAATGATTGATATTAATGACAGGTATAACGTCTATAGCACTACCAGCTACGATAATGTCAAACATATTAAAGACAATATATATGAAGCAAAAGCAAAAGGAAACTATTTTAAGTTGGTGACTTTGAAAACAGTGCATCTAAACAACAGGCAATTTCTTTCCTATGCTATTGCGGGAACTTTGGTTAAGTAGTATGTGTTAGTTGGCTATCATAGTTTTGTAAAATCTGGACAACGTATAATTGTTTTTTAACTCCACATCAGCCTACAAGATTGGATACGACAACACAAACTTGTAATCCAACATAGACTGATACAATAATTGATATCAATTCTACGATATTTTTGTAATAAATATTTTATTTAGTTTTTAATGTTTTTTTATTTTATATATTTTTCTTTAGCTAAGATTTCCCATCCAATGACATGTTTGAAGCCATTCAATACTTGGTATCATAAAAGAAGTTGGAAGATGGATTTGGTACAGATAATGTAGCAGTGGTGAACGGTAGAGGGAAAATCACAAGGTCATGTGATTACAATATGGGAATAGATCTTTAGTTTATCCATATTTATAGTTTTAATTTATATTAATTATTAGTTGTTGGTTTTATTTGTTGTACAATGATATTTACACGACCATACATAAGCATCCCTTATTTATGACCCCTTCTTGTCGTACTACTTTTCGTTTGCTCACCCACGTATCTCTACTTCAATATAGCAGATCATCAAACGTGTTGGCCTTTAGGAGGACTTTGACTTATATTTCTGCAGGATGTCCATGTAATGGACCCAATGGGTTAAAAATAATAATAGACCATATTATTGCCAAAAATTGAAAAGGGTTTTGGCATGGCCAAGTTCTCATTATTCAAATTACCTTTGGTCATTTTTTGTTTTCATGTGATATCTTGTAGTTTATGATGTCGTGGCAAGTTTAATTTATTTTTGTTTTATTTGTACATTTTTTTTTTATAAATCTAAAAGATATGTATGTTTATGTAATGTAGGGAAATGCTCAAGTTTTAGACGAAGAGTTAAACCTTCTTTCGGTGGGTTTTTTTGGGATGGTATTCCATATGGTACTATCATTTCACATAAATTTGATTAATAGAAAGTTTTGCATTCAACATACTTATGCCATTTTTTTTTATTAACTTTTCTAACACCTTGAGAGTCTCAATGTACAGTGGATAGATTATGACAAATATTAGTATATATTTTTTTTTATAAATGATTGATATTAATGACAAGTTTAACGTCTATAACACTATCAGCTAGGATAATGTCAGACATATTAAAGACAACATATATGAAGCAAAAGCAAAAGGAAACTATTTTAAGTTGGTGACTTTGAAAACAATGCATCTAAATAACAGAGAATTTCGTTCCTATGATATTGTGGGAACTTTGGATAAGCAGTATGTGTTAGCTGGCTATCATAGTTTTGTAAAATCTGGACAATGTATAATTGTTTTTTAACTCCACATCAGCCTACAAGATTGGATACGACAACACAAACTTGTAATCCGACATAGACTGATACAATAATTGATATCAATTCTACGGTATTTTTGTAATAAATATTTTATTTAGTTTTTAATGTTTTTTTATTTTATACATTTTTCTTTGTTAAGATTTCCAATCCAGTGACATGTTTGAAGTTATTCAATACTTGGTATCATAAAAAAAGTTGGAAGATGGATTTGGTATTGATAATTTAGTAGTCGTGAATGGTAGAAGGAAAATCACAAGGTCATGTGATGACAATATGGGAATAGATCTTCAGTTTATCCATATTTATAGTTTTAATTTATATTAATTATTAGTTGTTGGTTTTATTTGTTGTACAATGATGTTTTCACGACCATACATAAGCATCCCTTATTTATGACCCCTTCTTGTCATACTACTTTTCGTTTTCTCACCCACGTATCTCTACTTCAATATAGCAGATCATCAAACGTGTCGGCCTTTAGGAGGACATTGACAAATATTTCCGCAGGATATTGATTCATGCCTAATTGGTGTCTCAGCTGATTCGTGTCCAGCTGGTGCTCCTTGATGGCGGGAGTAATCAACAAAATTTATAACCTATAACACCATGAACTAGGGTAGCAAAGAAAAAGCTACTATAGCATAGTGGCTCTAGGATCGTTCACTGGGAAGGGTATTCAAACTGAAAATGATACTAATTAAAAGTGAATTGGTGCTGTTTCTTTTCAAGGTTAGTTTAAGAAATAAAACACAAACTTTGGTTGAAAAAGGTTTAGACTTAGACTAATGACACATCAAACAATGGAAATTACTTATGAAGAAAAACATTCCTTGGAGATTCAGGTTCACAAGGGAGGTTCCTCATGCAAAAACATAGCTCAGGTCAGTTGGTTCATTTCCTCACATTAGAGAATTAACATAAAGTCAATTCTCTAACCGGTGCTGGTACAAATGCATCCCTCAATTGGATTTCAGCTTTAATTCTCTCACTGATGCAACTTGCAATGGTTCGAACCTCTCACTTAGCCCTTACCATTCAAGGTGATCTTTAACCTTGGACTTTCCTTCAAAAGCTTGCAAGAGATAACTAATGGATGTCTCCTTAGAGTCCAAAAGCTTACCAAGTGTTGGCAATTCTAGAAAATCCTACCTTCAAGTCACCTACCAGAGGCTCGCAAGGGGTAAACTAGTGCATCTCCATGGATAGAGATCACTTGCCTTACCAAGTGTTGGCCCAGGTGACTCCAAGGTGTTTTAAGTTAACTAAAAACATAGAAACCATTCACGGGACACACTTTCTCTTCATTCATAGCTGAAACCACAAAGCTTCTGATTCTTGCACTTGGAACCTTTCCCGGCAACCTTCACTCCAAGGAACTAAAAAGTTTAGTTACTCATTCTTTGGGGAAAATTCCTCAGAGAGTGCATAACTAAGTAAATGAAAAATACAATCAAAGTGAGAAGGTAAGGTAGAGCTCAAGCTCTGTATTTTACTTTATTTGAAACTTACAAAAGGTTCATCACCCTCAGAACAGACTCCTCGGGCTCTATTTATATCAAAATTACATTAATAGCTATTACATGGATATTTAGCCTTTTTCCTAACTTAAAAGCTAATGAATCCTATAATTGGTGGCTTACAAGGAGAATTTGGGGATTTAGACAACAAAAATCTAATGAAAAATATCTCCAAGTGTCGGTTACAAATACGGGAAGCACTAAGGACCATTTCACAGGTGAAAAAGAGGTCTGCGAAATTTCGCATACGAACAAAAAGGGCTACGAAATTACTTCGCAGCAAAAGGCTGATTCCGCAGCGCTGTGAAGTTGGCTTTCATCTTGTGGTGTTTGGCTTCCATCGCGTCATGAAACTTTAGGGGAAATCCATAGCACTGTGCAAAAAGGCTGCGAAATCATTCCGCAACAAAAGGGTGATTTCGCAACACTTTGCTAAATCCTTCCTTCAGCTTGGAGCAGTTGTCTTCCAAAGGCTGTAACTTCCTCATTTCAGCTCCAAATCGTACACGGTTTGAAGCATTGGATTATTGACTTCCTAAGATTTCAAATGACATATAGCATGCATAAATTGGACATCAGAAAGTGCTCCAAAACTGGCTGACATGACTGTCATCAAGAATGTTTCATGACAAATTTCTCTTTGCTTCCCCTCCTTGCATTTCAACTTTGCTTATGGAAAAAGGGCTTCAAGGCTTTGGATTTTCATGCTTCTGAGCTTTCATTGCTTTGCCATGGATTCCAAATAACTCTCCTCAATCTCATATTGCTTTGGTGATCAAAAAGCTATCAAAACACCAAAACTTAAGACAATTTGATTAGAATTGATCGCAAAGGGTCCTTAACATGTTAATTGGGTTAAAAGGCAATAACTACTACTCAAAAGTGTTTAAAAGGATTAATTTCAAGCTACAAAATAACACTTTTTTAGTAGTAATCAGATATCCATGTATTAGTTTTTCATGGACCCAATGGGTTAAAAATAATAATAGACCATATTATAGCAAAAAATTGAAAAGGGTTTTGGCATGACAAAGTTCTCATTATTCAAATTACCCTTGGTCATTTTTTGTTTTCATGTGAAATCTTGTAGTTTATGATGTCGTGGCAAGTTTAATTTATTTTTGTTTTATTTGTACATTTTTTTTTATAAATCTAAAAGATATATATGTTTATGTAATGTAGGGAAATGCTCAAGTTTTAGACGAAGAGTTAAACCTTCTTTTGCTGGGTTTTTTTGGAATGGTATTTCATATGGTACTATCATTTCACATAAATTTGATTAATAGAAAGTTTTGCATTCAACATACTTATGCCTTTTTTTATTCACTTTTCTAACACCTTGAGAGTCTCAATGTACAGTGGATAGATTATGACAAATATTAGTATATATTTTTTTTACGAATGATTGATATTAATGATAGGTTTAACGTTTATAGCACTATCAGCTACGATAATGTCAAACATATTAAAGACAATATATGTGAAGCAAAAGCAAAAGGAAACTATTTCAAATTAGTGACTTTGAAAACAATGCATCTAAACAATAGAGAATTTCGTTCCTATGATATTGCGGGAACTTTGGATAAGCAGTATGTGTTAGATGGCTATCATAGTTTTGTAAAATCTGGACAACGTATAATTGTTTTTTAACTCCACATCAGCCTACAAGATTGGATACGACAACACAAACTTGTAATCCGACATAGACTGATACAATAATTGATATCAATTCTAAGGTATTTTTGTAATAAATATTTTATTTAGTTTTTAATGTTTTTTTATTTTATATATTTTTCTTTAGTTAAGATTTCCCATCCAGTGACATGTTTGAAGCTATTCAATACTTGGTATCATCAAAGAAGTTGGTCTTTCTTGTTCTTCCTTTGTCACTTTATGGCTAATGACCTGTCGAGGACTCATCAGTCAAGCGGATAGCATTGCCTTTGATTCTTGCTACTGTTCTTACTCACTTGCTAACAGCGCTAGTCGCCTCTGACTCTCTGTGTATGAATAGGAAATGTCATTCTGTCCTTTCATCTCCTTATCCAGTACTGACGCCGCTCTACTTCAGTATCAAGGTTACCGCTCGACCTTCTCTCCTGCATAGGTATGGCGCATAGAAAGGATCCACTCTTGACCTTAATGAGAGTGACTACCCCGACTGACTCATATCTTTCGGGAAGATAGTCGATCACACAGAGTCGTAGAATCACTGAACGAGCCTTCGTGTGACGAAGTCGGATCGGAAGTGACATAATATACCTCCTACGAACCCTCAACAATAGAACGTGTGTGTTCCCAGTAGGGATTCTGACTTAGGAGTTTGAACGGACTTTTGGAACCAGAATATCTCCTCTTGCTTAAGGATCCCCTGGTATTCCTTCCTCAGGTCTTTTTCAAGGACAAAGAGGTTTTGGGAGTAATGATTACACTGGGATTATTGGCATAACTTTCAGAGGAAAGCGCAACGAAGACACTTCTGACAACTGAATAGTACTTCTGACAACTGAATAGTACTTCTGACAACTTCATATAGTTTCTTAAAGAGTTGCTTTTATAGACTCCTCTTTAATCAACTATATTCATACTCATGTTAATACCCTTATTGCAGCTCCCGTAAGATTTCACTGAAAGTATTTACCTTATGAATTCCTGCTTGTACAGTACCTCTCGTATCACGAGGGCTTTCCCTCCCTCTAATTCACCTCCCCTCTGGTATGGAGAATCTTTTTTAGAGTTTTTGTTAATCTGAACAATCAACGGAAACAAGTGAGTGAGACTGAGGTGCTCACTCACGATTGTCACCGCTAAGCGTAGAGCTAAACGAACCTAAACCTCCGGCCGGTCTCCCTGAAATAAGTGAGTGAGCACCCGACGGTGCTCACGAACGCTTAAGAGTGGGAGTTTACTAAAGTGGAGTTCTAGAGTTGCTAGCCTTTGTTTTCTATTTTTATAACTTGTTCTTCCTCCTCTTTCCGTCCCGCCGTCGACAGTCAGACACAGCTCATCTTGCTGCTCCCCCAGAGACGCCTACTGAATCGGAGACTTACCAATCCCCTTACTCCATAGGGCCTCTGCAGCATTACTTCTATGATCTTAGGAGCACTCCCACGCCCGACACAGATAGTTTTACCCCACGACAGCGGAAGCAGATTCATAGGTTGAATCCGTCTTGTCATATCTCTTCCTCTTCTGCTACAGGTATTTGCTCCCCCTTACGCTTACAACATAGGGGGCTGCTCTTCGGGTGCATCGAAGAATATGACTGGTGATTCTTCACTTCTTTCTTCTCTTCGGTCTCCCGTGATCTACGACCACCCTTATTGTTTAAACTGCAAACTCCGAACAATTCCCTCTAGCTAGTCTTGGTACTCTCTATCGTTATCATCGAATATGTTCTGCCTTTTTGCATCTTCTCTTCCTTGAAGGTTATAGCAGAAACGGAAGACATTGATCTAGTTATCTTTCTGTCAGATAGATAAGCAAGGTTTTTTTTTTCTTAAGAGAAGAAGCCATTTCTAGTGGAAGAGGCTGGGACCTAGCCTTCTTGCTCTTATCTTCCTCCTAGTAAGGAAAGGCATAGTTTTAGAGTCATTGCATCCTCTATGAGCTGGATGTAGCTACTTTATATCCGGACAGATAATAACTAATTAGAGGGTAGCCGTCTTCTTTCTCTTTGTAGTTGGGATAGCGGGCAGGGTTAGAGGAAGCAAGGACAGATAGGCTAGGATTAGATGTGGCTTCTAGACGAGGAGGATAGAGGAGCGAAAGCAGCTTTATGACTTCCCCTTTTCCTTCATGCACTGGGAGAGGAAACAACTATCTTGGTTGATAGTTCGATGGAACTGCGTGACTTTCTGGATGTTTAACCCTGAGGGATGTAGCTAACTAAGGCAGTTCCTTTCTTAGCTGGTGACAATACTTTTATGGGGCCCAAGGGCCCCAGCTTTCAACTCAAACTCAATAGCTGGTTCGACAACATTCACTTAAAACTGGTATGGTACCTGCTTATTTAGACTCTTTTTTGGTAAGAAAGCTATAATAGAAGAAATGGAGGCTCTAAAGAAGAACGACACTTGGGAACTGATCACCTTACCAAGAGGCAAATGTACGGTTGGCTGCTAGAGGAAAAGGAAAAAAAATGCTCGATTGCATTCCAATTATGTGGTGGAAACGAGCATACCGCTCGCCGGTCCAACAGCAAACCGGACATGTCGCTCTTGGGTCCACCTCTCGACTGAGGAAGTACGCCAAAAAACCACAGGATCGGAATCTCAAAATGCCAACACCGCTATTTATATGTGCCTGGATCCTAAAAGACCTCGATGGGCCAGAAGAGCACAAGGAAAGAGTGTTGAGAAGACCTTGATAATGTAGCAGTGGTGAACGGTAGAGGGAAAATCACAAGGTCATGTGATGACAATAATGGGACTAGATCTTCAGTTTATCCATATTTATAGTTTTAATTTATATTAATTATTAGTTGTTGGTTTTATTTGTTGTACAATGATGTTTTCACGACCATACATAAGCATCCCTTATTTATGACCCCTTCTTGTCGTACTACTTTTCGTTTGCTTGCCCACGTATCTCTACTTCAATATAACAGATCATCAAACGTGTTGGCGTTTTGGAGGAGTTTGGCAAATATTTCTGTAGGATATCCATGTCTTAGTTTTTCATGGACCCAATGGATTAAAAATAATAATAGATGAAATTATAGACAAGAATTGAAAAGGGTTTCGGCATGGCCAAGTTCTCATTATTCCAATTTCCCTTGGTCCTTTTTTGTTTCCATATGAAATCTTGTAGCTCATGATGCCATGGCAAGTTTAATTTATTTCTATTTTATTTATAAATTTTTTTTATATAAATCTAAAAGATATATTTATTTATGTAATGTAGGGAAGTGCTTAAGTTTTAGACGAAGAGTTAAACCTTCTTTTGCTGGGTTTTTTTGGGATGGTATTCCATATGGTACTATCATTTCACATAAATTTGATGAATAGAAAGTGTTGCACTCAACATACTTATGCCATTTTTTTATTAACTTTTTTAACACCTTGAGAGTCTCAATGTGCAGTGGATAGATTGTGAAAAAAAATTAGTATATATTTTTTTACGAATGATTGATATTAATAACAGGTTTAACGTCTGTAGCACTATCAACTACTATAATGCTAGACATATTAAGGACAATATATATGAAGCAGAAGGAAAAGTAAAACTATTTTAGGTTGGTGACTTTGAAAACAACGCTTCTAAACGACAGAGAATTTCATTCCTATGATATTGCGGGAACTTTGGATCAGTAGTATGTGTTAGCTGGCTATCATAATCATGTAAAATTTGGACAACGTATAATTGTATTTTAACTCCACATCAACCGACAACATTGGATACGACAACACAAACTTGTAATGGGACATAGACTTAAGCTACAATTGATATAAATTCTATGATATTTTTGTAATATATCTTTTATTTACTTTTTAATGTTTTTTTATTTTATATATTTTTATTTAGTTAATATTTCTTATCCGGTGACATGTTTGAAGCTATTCAATACTTGGTATCATCAAAGAAGCTGGAAGATGGATTTGGTATGGATAATGTAGCAGTGGTGAACGGTTGATGGAAAATCACTAGGTCATGTGATGACAATATGGGACTAGATCTTCAGTTTATCCATAATAATATTGCACGTGTCTTGCACGACTTTTTGAATGACTAGTACGGGATCCACGAGCATTTCATGAGTAAGATTATTCATATATTAATTATTATTTATTGTTTTAATTTATATTAATTATTAATTGTTGGTTTTATTTGTTGTATAATGATGCTTTCAGGACCATACATAAGCATCCCTTCTTTATGACCCCTTCTTATTGTACTTCTTTTCGTTTTCTCGCCCACGTATCTCTACTTGAATGTAGCAGATCATCAAACATATCTTCCTTCAGGAAGACTTTAGCACATATTTCTGCAGGATATCCATGTATTAGCTCTTCATGGACCTAATGAATGAAAAATAATAATAGACCAAATTATAGCCAAGAATTTAAAAGGGTTTTGGCATGGCCAAGTTCTCATTATTCAAATTACCCTTGGTCATTTTTCGTTTTCATGGGAAATCTTGTAGCACATGATGTCGTGGCAAGTTTAATTTATTTCCGTTTTATTTATACATTAGTTTTTTTTATAAATCTAAAAGATCTATGTGTTTATGTAATGTATGGAAATGCTCAAGTTTTAGACGAAGAGTTAAACCTTCTTTTGCTTGGTTTTTTTGGGATGGTATTCCATATGGTACTATCATTTCACATAAATTTGATTAATAGGAAGTGTTGCATTCAACATACTTATGCCATTTTTTTTTATTAATTTTTCTAACACCTTGAGAGTCTCAATGTGCAGTGGATAGATAGTGACAAAAATTAGTATATATTTTTTTTACGATTGATTGATATTAATGATAGGTTTAATGTTTGTAGCACTATCAACTACTATAATGTCAAACTTATTAAAGACAATTTATATGTAGTAGAAGCAAAAGGAAACTATTTTAGGTTGGTGACTTTGAAAACAGTGCATCTAAACGATAGAGAATTTCGTTCCTATGATATTTTGGGAACTTTGGATAAGCAATATGTGTTAGCTGGTTATCATAGTTTTGTAAAATTTGGATAACGTATAATTGTTTTTGAACTCCACATCAACCTACAAGATTGGATACGACAACACAAACTTGTAATCGGACATAGACTTAAGGAAGAATTGATATCAATTCTACAGTATTTTTGTAATTAATATTTTATTTACCTTTTAATGTTTTTTATTTTATTTATTTTTATTTGGTTAAGATTTCCTATACGGTGATATATTTGAAGCTATTGAATACTTGGTATCATCAAAGAAGCTGGAAGATGGATTTGGTATGGATAATATAGCAATGGTGAACGGTAGAGGGAAATTACAAGATTATGTGATGACAATATGGGACTAGATTTTTAGTTTATCCATAATAATTTTGTACATGTCTTGCACGACTTTTTGAACAACTGCTATGGGCTCGAAATGAATCAAACTAATGATTTTTGATTGCTCATTGATGTTTTAAGGGATCCACGAGCATTTCATGAGTAAGATTATTCATATTTTATGTTTTATTTATTGTTTTAATTTATATTAATTATTAAGTGTTGGTTTCGTTTGTTGTACAGTGATGTTTTCACGACCATACATAAGCATTCCTTATTTATGACTCCTTTGGTCTGGTTTTCTTGGGATGGTATTCCATATGCTACTAGCTTTTGACATAAATTTGATTAATAGTAAGTGTTGCATTCAACATACTTATGTTGTTTTGTTAATTTTTTTTTATTAAATTTTCTAAAACCTTGAGAGTCTTAATGTGTAGTGGATAGATTGTGAAAAAAAATTAGTGTATATATTTTTTTACGAATGATTGATATTAGTTACAGGTTTAACGTCCATAGCACTATCAACTACTATAATGTTAGACATATTAAAGACAATATTATGAAGCAGAAGCAAAATGAAACTATTTTAGGCTGGTGACTTTGAAAACATTGCATCCAAATGACAAAGCACTTTGATCCTATGTTATTACAAAAACCTTAGATAAGTAGTATTTGTTGGTTGGCAATCATAGTTATGTAGAATTTGGACAATGTATAATTGTTTTTGAACACTGCATCAGCCTACAAGATTGGATCGAATAACACTAACTTATAATCTTTCATAGACTTGACCAATAATTGATATCAATTCTACAGTATTTTTGTAATAAACATTTTATTTACTTTTTAAAGTTTTTTTATTTTAGATATTTTTATTTAGTTAATATTTTGTATCGGGTGACATGTTTGAAGCTATTCAATACTTGGTATCATCAAAGAAGCTGGAAGATGGATTTGGTATGGATAATGTAGTAGTAGTGAACGGTAGAGGGAAAATCACAAGATCATGTGATGACAATATGGGACTAGATCTTCAGTTTATCCATAATAATATTGCACGTATGTTGCACGACTATTTGAACAACTACTATAGGCTTGAATTGAATCAAACTAATGATTTTAGGTTGCTTAATGATGTTTTAAGGGATCCATGAGCATTTCATGAGTAAGATTATTCATACATTAATTTTTATTTATTGTTTTAATTTATATTAATTATTAATTGTTGGTTTCATTTGTTGTATAGTGATGTTTTCATGACCATACATAAGCATCCCTTATTTATGACCCATTTGGCCTAGTTTTCTTAGGATGGGATTCCATATGGTACTGTCATTTCACATAAATTTGATTAATAGTAAGTGTTACATACAACATACTTATGCCATTTTTTATTTATTAACTTTTCTAACACTTTGAGAGTCTCAATGTGCAGTGGATAGATTGTGAAAAAAAATACTATATTTTTTTTTTTACGAATGATTGGTATTAATGGCAGGTTTAACGTTCGTAGCACTATCAAATACTATAATGTCATACATATTAAAGACAATATATATGAAGTAGATGGAAAAGGAAACTACTTTAGGTTGGTGGCTTTGAAAACAGTGCATTCAAATGATAGAGACTTTTGTTCCTATGATATTGCAGAAACTTTGGATAAGCAGTATGTTTTGGATGGCTATCATAGTTATGTAGAATCTGGACAACATATAATTGTTTTTTAGCACCACATTAGCCTACATGATTGGATCCAACAACACCAACTTGTAATCGGAGATAGACTTAACCAAGAATTGATATCAATTCTACGGTATTTTTATAATAAACGTTTTATTTACTTTTTAATGTTTTTTTTTATTTTATATATTTTTATTTAGTTAATACTTCCTATCGGGTGACATGTTTGAAGCTATTCAATACTTGGTATCATAAAAGAAGCTAGAAGATGGATTTTGTATGGATAATGTAGTAGTGGTGAACGGTAGAGGGAAAATCACAAGATTATGTGATGACAATATGGGACTAGATCTTTGGTTTATCCATAATAATATTGCACGTGTGTTACACAACATTTTTAACAACTGATATTGTCTCGAAATGAATCAAATTAATGATTTTAGATTGCTTATTGATGTTTTAAGGGATCCACGAGCATTTCATGAGTAAGATTATTCATATATTAATTTTTATTTATTATTTTAATTTATATTAATTATTAATTATTGGTTTCATTTGTTGTACAGTGTTGTTTTCATGACCATACATAAGCATCCCTTATTTATGACCCCTTGTTGTCGTACTACTTTTCATTTGCTTGCCCACATATCTTTACTTCAATATAGCAAATCGTCAAATGTGTTAGCTTTAGGAGGACATTGGCCCGTATTTCTACAAGATATCCATGTATTAGCTCTTCATGGACCCAATGCGTGAAAAATAATAATAGACCAAATTATAGCCAAGAATTGAAAAGTGTTTTGGCATAGCCAAGTTCTCATTATTCAAATTACCCGTGCTTATTTTTTGTCTTCATGGGAAATCTTGTAGCTCATGATGCTGTGGTAAGTTTAATTAATTTCTATTTTATTTAGTTTTATAAATCTAAAAGATATATGTGTTTATGTAATGTTGGGAAATACTCAAGTTTTAGACGAAGAATTGAACCTTCTTTGGCCTAGTTTTCTAGGGATGGTATTCCATATGCTACTAGAATTTCACATAAATTTGATTAATAGTAAGTGTTGCATTCAATATACTTATGCCAATTTTTTTCTTTTGATTCTGTTATGCGTATGTAAGTAAAATTCAACTGTTTGAATTAATACTTTATAAAAAAACATTAAAATATTGTGATGCATATTCCAATTATCTTCTTATTTAGTGGTGTTACTTGTGTATTATTTTTTTGTAAATCACAAAACTTTACACTTACTACATTTCTATTCTAACTTATCATAGAACACTGCATTATGTGAAGTCATTAACTAGAAGCTTATGGTAGCAATATTATTCCTAAATCCACACATTTCTTAAATTCAACTTCTGATCGCATGTGTCTGAAGATGGTGGTATCTTAGAGTTTCATCTCAACAAGTTCTCTAATCATATTTTGGAAATAAGAATGGTTTTGGAACTTCATTTGTTCCACGTGTGCAATTAGTTATATATGGTCATTTTTCCTCTATTTCCTGAACACTTTGCATTCTATGTACTTCATGATTTTTAGTAATTCCATGTTGGATTGAGCTTTCATCTTCATGGGAATGAAATCCACACACTAGGAGAATTTTACCGAAATTCATTTTGCTTAGCTTTTTGTTTCTGCTAATATCTTGTACTAGCAGTTTTGGATGGAGGGTTTCAAGAGAGTTAGATTATACTGTAGAAGTCGTTTGAAGTAATTCCTTGTTATTTTGGATCCTGCCATTACATATAGCACAATAGGTATCTTCATCATCTTCTCTTCATTCATTTCAAATGAACAAGGACAATTGTTCTTTTTAAGGTTCTATTTTTGCTTATTCTCGTCTGCCTAGAAAATGATGTGGCCTATTGGTATGCAGCCTTCTAGGTCCTGATCTGTTGCTGTACGAGTCCTATGAGCTTTGCAATTTGGTTTATGTTCTACTTCCTTCTATTGATTTTGTTGTTGGGCAATCAAGGATAAACTCCTCCTCCTCCCCCCCAGGAACACATGTGGTTATATTTTTTATTCATCATTTTCTCGAATGATTCTAAGTATCATTCATGATTATAATGAGAAACTTATCCTTTTCTGGTTGCTAGGACATGGAACCTAATGGGCATAGGAAAATGAGGAGAAGGAATCTTATTACTAAAGAGAGTAGTAGTTTGAAATTGTCATAAGTTATTGATGAACTTGATCCATGGATGACATGGGCTTATATACCTCACACCATTAATTTTTGTTTATAGGCACATGTTTTCTTATGCAACTCCTATATGATTGTGAGGTTGTTGTCTTTAAGAGTCAAGATACATTTTTTTCCTTCATAATTCAAAAGTTCTTTGTTAAGTGTGACCAAATATGAAGCCCTTTTACTTCCAGTTCAAAAATCCTAACTATTTCCTTTTGTGGAAGATTTGGCTACTCTTGCATAATTTTAGCTTAATAGTAAAAGTCATTTTCTTTTTATTTGAAAAAAAAAAAAAATCTTTTTTCTTGCTTTGTAAGATTCTAACTATTATTCACTCTTTATTTATCACTTTATCCCAACTGATGGTACATGCTTTTTTTGTGGGTGCCACCAAATTCAATGCCCATATTTGCTCTCCCACAAAATTTGCATCTTGGACTTTCCAACTCATTACCAAGTTTGCTATTTTAAATCCATTGACTGGAAACTGCTCTTTTGGCTTTATTTGATGACATGGATTGATTTGCCATTACAGTCCCAATACTATTAAAGATGAAGTTTGCCGATATGTCAAAATTACTATTGTAATTCTTCATATTGTTACCATCTATCATCCATACCTCTATATCTTAAAGTTGATTGGGTTTAACTTAGAGTTCTTTCTAAACATGTACCTCTTACGTATGTGTAGAACATATCATTACATCAAAGTTTCTCTCATTAATCTTTAAGGCAGATTTCTGTTTTCCTTAATACTTTGAAAATTCCATGTCTTTACATATGATTGCACTGTAAGCTAGATCTAGTCTTTGCCAAGGGTCTCTTACTTGGCAGCTTCCTTCCATTCTTATATGTATGTCTTGCTGTGTGGGAGCTATAAGCTCTCCCTCAGTAAATTTTTTGGACTAACATGGATGGTATTATGAAGAGCCTAGTTCATGTTTGGAAGTGTTATCTTATAGCTCTTTGACTTGTGATCACTTAATTAAATTGATCATTGTTCTAGTCTTTTGAGGTAATAATGATTTCGTGGAATGAGTGGATGTTATTCTGGTGCTTATCAATGTTTTAGCTTGTTTTTTTATGTGATTAATGACTCGATGGAGTGATGGGTTATCGTATGTTTATTAGTACTTGTCAATTGGGCAAGTGGAGCCCTTGGTCCAAATAATAGTTCAATTCATATGGTGATCTTGTGACCTTTGTGAAAAGGTGTGCATTTCTGAGTGTGATTTCTTCGACTTTGCGTTATGTGATTGATATTTTTTCCAAAGTAATTATTTTAGTACATATGTTTTATATTGCTTTTGGTTGGGGATATGAGTGACAATTGCAGTTTTTCTTACTTATAGCTTACTTGAAACACCTACAACATAAGTTAAAGTTAGAAGTTTATTTTGAAACAACCTACATCCTAAAATATTTGGTATAATATATGTAGTGCCAAAATGGCAGCCATGTCATTGCCAAATGGAAACCAAGATGAAATGGTTAGTCGAGTACATATATAAACATGTGAAAGTTGTACCATATTTGGTATATTTTGTAATAAAATTCCTTATTTTAGGAAGTAGATTAGTTGATTTTATAGACTAAGTTGTATTTTGTTAAATGTTAGCCAAATATGTGGAAAATTTTTTAAAGTCAATGTTTTTCGTAATATTTTATAAATTGTAATGAGAATAAATGAAAAAAAAATAATATATGTTTGAAAACAAACAGAAAATTTATTTGCAAGTTTTCAACTTTGATCTTAGAGTATAGTGATTTATCGATTCCAATCAAGCATTTGGCTTAATCTTGTTGATTAATTCTGCAATTAGCAATGTTGAGTGAGTCTACTGTGTTGGTTGAGTGGCTTCAGATGCACATCATTCCCTGTACCTTGTTGTTTTGCCTATTTCAAGTTTGCTCTCATGAAAGAATGGGAGGTCCATTGATCAATATAAGGGTTGAGATGAAGGCAAAGTTGGAAAACAAGTTTTTGCATGTTGATTATGACTAGGCATTGTTTTGCTAATTTCATCACCCACACAAATGCAAGACCAAAGTGTGTGTGCTTATAACACAGTGCATGAGCAATCCTAAGATCTTATGAGAGTACCTAAGTCAATCTCAACCCAAACCTTTGGAAGACCCATAATTTTTGGGATGGTATTCCATATGGTACTATCATTTCACATAAATTTGATTAATAGAAAGTGTTGCATTCAACATACTTTGCCATTTTTTTTATTAACTTTTCTAACACCTTGAGAGTCTCAGTGTGCAGTGGATAGATTGTGAAAAAAATTAGTATATATTTTTTTACAAATGATTGATATTAATGACAAGTTTAACGTCTATAACACTATCAGCTACTATAATGTCAGACATATTAAAGACAATATATATAAAGCAGAAGCAAAATGAAACTATTTTAGGTTGGTGACATTGAAAATGGTGTATCCAAACGACATTGAATTTCGTTCCTATGATACTGCGGGAACTTTGGATAAGCAGTATGTGTTAGCTGCCTATCATAGTTTTGTAAAATCTGGACAACGTATAATTGTTTTTTAACTCCACATCAACCTACAAGATTGGATACGACAACACAAACTTGTAATCGGACATAGACTTAAGCAAGAATTGATATCAATTCTACGATATTTTTGTAATAAATATTTTATTTACTTTTTAAAGTTTTTTTTATTTTATATATTTTTATTTAGTTAATATTTCCTATCCGGTGACATGTTTGTAGCTATTCAATACTTGGTCTCATCAAAGAAGCTGGAAGATGGATTTTGTATGGATAATGTAGCAGTGGTGAACGGTAGAGGGAAAATCTTAAGGTCATGTGATGACAATATGGGACTAGATCTTCAATTTATCCATAATAATATTGCACGTGTCTTGCACGACTTTTTGAATCAAACTAAAGATTTCAGATTGCTTATTGATGTTTTAAGGCATCGATGAGCATTTCATGAGTAAGATTATTCATATATTAATTTTTATTTATTGTTTTCATTTATATTAATTATAGTTATGTTTTCATGACTATACATAGCTATCCCTTATTTATGACCCCTTCTTGTCGTACTGCTTTTCGTTTGCTCGCAAGATATCATCAAACATGTTGACCTTTAGGATGACTTTGGCACATATTTCTGCAAGATATCCATATATTAGCTCTTCATGGACCCAATGAGTTAAAAATAATAATAGACCAAATTATAACCAAAAATTAAATAGGGTTTTGGCATGGCTAAGTTTTCATTATTCAAATTACCCTTGGTCATTTTTTGTCATCATGTGAAATCTTTTATCTAATGATGTTGTGGCAAGTTTAATTTATTTCTATTTTATTTATACACTATTTTATTTTATAAATCTAAAAGATATATGTTTTTATGTAATGTAAGGAAATGCTCAAGTATTAGACGAAGAGTTAAACCTTCTTTGGCCTGATTTTCTTGGAATGGTATTCTATATGCTACTAGCATTTCACCTAATTTTGATTAATAGTAAGTGTTGCAGACAACATACTTATGCCAATTTTTTTATTTCTTTATTAACTTTTCTAACACTTTGAGAGTCTTAATGGTCAATGGATAGATTGTGAAAAAAATTACTCTATTTTTTTTATAAATAATTGATATTAATGACAGGTTTAGCGTTCGTAGCACTATCAAATACTATAATGTCATACATATTAAAGACAATATATATGAAGCAGAAGGAAAAGGAAACTACTTTAGGTTGGTGACTTTGAAAACAGTGCATCCAAATGATAGAGAATTTTGTTCCTATGATATTGCGAAAACTTTGGATAAGTAGTGTGTTTTGGATGGCTATCACAGTTATGTAGAATCTGGACAGTGTATAATTGTTTTTAAACACCACATCAACCTACAAGATTGGATCCAACAACACCAACTTGTAATCAGACATAGACTTAACCAGAAATTGATATTAATTCTATGGTATTTTTGTAATAAATATTTTATTTACTTTTTTATTTTATTTTATTTTATTTTATATATTTTTATTTAGTTAATACTTCCTATCCAGTGACATGTTTGAAGCTATTCAATACTTGGTATCATCAAAGAAACTAGAAGATGGATTTTGTATGGATAATGTACCAGTGGTGAACAGTACAGGGAAAATCTCAAGATCATGTGATGATAATATGGGACTTGGTCTTTAGTTTATCCAAAATAATATTGCACGTGTGTTATACGACATTTTGAACTGCTCCTATAGGCTCGAAATGAATCAAACTAAAGATTTCAGATTGATTATTGATGTTTTAAGGGATCCACGAGCATTTCATGACTAAGATTATTCATATATTAATTTTTATTTATTTTTTGAATTTATATTAATTATTAATTGTTGGTTTTATTTGTTGTACAATGATGTTTTCACGACCATACATAAGCATCTCTTATTTATGACCCCTTCTTGCTATACTACTTTTGTTTGCTCACCCATGTATCTCTTCTTCAATATAGCATACCATCAAATGTGTTGGCCTTTAGGAGGACTTTGGCACATATTTCTACAGGATATCCATGTATTAGCTCTTTGTGCACCTAATGGGTGGAAAATAATAATAGACATAATTATAGCCAAGAATTGAAAAGGGTTTTGGCATGGCCAAGTTCTCATCATTCAAATTACCCTTGGTCATTTTTTTCTTCATGGGGAATCTTGTAGCTCATGATGTCGTGGCAATTTTACTTTATTTCTGATTTATTTATGCATTTTTTTTTTGTAAATCTAAAAGATGTATGTGTTAATGTAGTCTAGGGAAATGCTCAAGTTTTAGACTAAGAGTTAAACCTTCTTTGGCTAGGTTTTCTTGGGATGGTATTTGATATGCTACTATCATTTCACATAAATTTGATTAAGAGTAAGTGTGACAAACAACATACTTATGCCATTTTTTTTTATGAACTTTTCTAACACATTGAGAGTCTCAATGTGCAGTGGATAGATTGTGAAAAAAATAACTATATGTATTTTTACAAATTATTAATATTATAGAAAGGTTTAATGTCCGTAACACTATCAGCTACTATAATGTCAAACATATTAAAGAAAATATATATGATGCAGAAGCAAAAGGAAATTATTTTAGGTTAGTGACTTTGAAAACGGTGCACCCAAATAACAAAGAATTTCGTTCCTATGATATTGCAGGAACTTTGGATAAGCAGTATGTGTTAATTGGTAATCATAGTTTTATAAAATCTAGACAGCGTATGATATTTTTTTAACTCCACATCAGCCTACAAGATTGGATACGACAACACCAACTTGTAATTGGACATAGACTTAACCAGGAATTGATATCAATTCTACGGTATTTTTGTAATACATATTTTATTTACCTTTTATTTTTATTTTATTTAATGTATTTTTATTTAGTTAATATTTCCTATCTAGTGACATGTTAGAAGCTATTCAATACTTGGTATCATCAAAGAAGATAGAAGGTGGATTTGGTATGGATAATGTAGCAGTGGTGAACGGTAAAGGGAAATTACAAGATTATGTGATGACAATATTGGACTTGATCTTTAGTTTATCCAAAATAATATTGCACGTGTGTTACGCGACATTTTGAACCGCTCCTATAAGCTCGAAATGAATCAAACTAATGATTTCAGATTTGCTTATTGATGTTTTAAGGGATCCACGAGCATTTCATGAGTAAGATTATTCATTTATTAATTTTTATTTATTGTTTTAATTTATAATAATTATTAATTGTTGGTTTTATTTGTTGTACATTGATGTTTTCACGACCATACATAAGCATCCCTTATTTATGACCCCTTCTTGTCGTACTACTTTTCATTTGCTCGCCCACGTATCTCTGCTTCAATATAGCATATCATCAAACGTGTTGGCCTTTACGAAGACTTTGACACATATTTCTGCAGGATATCCATGTATTAGCTCTTCGTGGACCCAATGGGTGAAAAATAATAATCAACCAAATTATAGCCAATAATTGAAAAGGGTTTTGGGATGGCAAGTTCTTATTATTCATATTACCCTTGGTCATTTTTTTTCTTCAAGGAAAATCTTGTACCTCATGATGTCATGGCAATTTTAATTTATTTCTAACTTATTTATACATTTTTTTTTATAAATCTAAGAGATGTATGTATGAATGTAGTATAGGGAACTTTTCAAGTTTTAGACGAAGAGTTAAACCTTCTTTGGCTTGGTTTTCTTGGGATGGTATTCCATATGCTACTAGCATTTCACATAAATTTGATTAAGAGTAAGTGTTACATACAACATACTTATGCCTTTTTTCTTTTATTAACTTTTCTAACACATTGAGAGTCTCAATGTGCAGTGGATAGATTGTGAAAAAAATTACTATATATTTTTTTACGAATTATTGATATTAATGATAGGTTTAACGTCCGTAGCTACTATAATGCCAAACATATTAAAGACAATATATATGAAGCAGAAGCAAAAAGTAACAACTTTAGGTTGGTGACTTTGAAAACAATGCATCCAAACGATAGAGAACTTCGTTCCTATGATATTACAGGAACTTTGGATAAGCAGTATGTGTTATCTGGCTATCATAGTTTTGTAAAATCTGGACAATGTATAATTGTTTTTTAACTCCACATCAGCTTACAAGATTGGATACGACAACACAAACTTGTAATCGGACATAGACTTAAGTAAGAATTGATATCAATTCTACGGTATTTTTGTAATAAATATTTTATTTACTTTGTAACATTTTTTTATTTTATATATTTTTATTTAGTTCATATTTCTTATCTAGTGACATGTTTGAAGCTATTCAATACTGGGTATCATCAAAGAAGCTGGAATATGGATTTGGTATGGATAATGTAGTAGTGGTGAATAGTAAAGGGAAAATGACAAGATTATATGATGAAAATATGAGACTAGATCATCAATTTATCAATCATAATATTGCACGTGTGTTACACAACATTTTGAACCGCTGCTATGGCCTCGAAATAAATCAAACTAATGATTTCAGATTGCTTATTGATGTTTTAAGGGATCCACGAGCATTTCATGAGTAAGATTATTCATATATTAATTTTTATTTATTGTTTTAATTTATGGTAATTATTAATTGTTGGTTTTATTTGTTGTACAATGATGTTTTCACGATCATACATTTTGAACCCCTTCTTGTCGTACTACTTTTCGTTTGCTCGCCCACGTATCTCTATTTCAACATTGCAGATCATCAAACGTGTTGGGTTTTAGGAGGACTTTGGCAAATATTTCTGTAGGATATCCATGTATTAGTTTTTCATGGACGCAATGGGTTAAAAATAATAATAAACCATATTATAGCCAAGAATTGAAAAGGGTTTTAGCGTGGCCAAGCAATGTTTTAAAAATCGAACCGGTGATTGAACCGAAAAAGTTACTGATTCACGGTTCACTGGTCGGACCGGCAGTCGAACCGCCATTGAATCGGTGATGTAATAAATAATTAAATATATAATTTATATATTATATAAAATTAAAAATAATTATAAAAATTAAAAATATATAAATCTACAAATTTTAATAATGTTTGATTTTTATATTTGGTATATTAAATTAAATTAAATGATAAAGTTTAATATTTTAAATTTGATTAAATACAAATATGTAATATTTAAGAAAGAATATATATTTAAGATGAAAAAATTTATAATATTTAATTTTATCTTTTGTCTTTGTATTTTATTGTTTTAAAATTATTATATTAATTAATTTATATTATTTTTTGTAATTATTATATTATTATTATGAAAATAAACATGAATTTAAATATTTACATTTTTTTAAAAGATTTTATATGATAAAAATTTGAAATAAAATCAAATTTCGTGCGTCCAACCCTCAAAAGGCAATGTTTTCCTCTAATGAGTCTCATTCCCAATCCCACATTGGAAGCACATGAATTTTATGTGCTCCATGTGCTCCATGAATTTTGTACAATGATGTTTTCACGACCATACATAAGCATCCCTTATTTATGACCCCTTCTTGTCGTACTACTTTTCGTTTGCTCACCCACGTATCTCTACTTCAATATAACAGATCATCAAATGTGTTCGCCTTTAGGAGGACTTTGGCAAATATTGCTACAGGATATCCATGTATTAGTTTTTCATGGACCCAATGGGTTAAAAATAATAATATACCATATTATAGCCAAGAATTGAAAAAGGGTTCTACCATGGCCAAGTTCTCATTATTCAAATTACCTTTGTCATTTTTTGTTTTCATGGGAAATCTTGTAGCTGATAATGCCGTGGCAAGTTTAATTTATTTCCGTTTTATTAATACATTATTTTATTTTTTATAAATCTAAAAGATATATGTGTTTATGTAATGTAGGGAAATGCTCAAGTTTTAGAGGAATAATTAAACCTTCTTTAGCTTGTTTTTTTTGGGATGGTATTCCATATGGTACTATCATTTCACATAAATTTGATTAATTGAAAGTGTTGCATTCAACATACTTATGCCATTTTTTTTATGAACTTTTCTAACACCTTGATAGTCTCAATGTGTAGTGGATAGACTGTGAACAAAATTAGTATATATTTTTTTACGAATGATTGATTTTAATGACAAGTTTAACTTCTGTAGCACTATCAGCTACTATAATGTCAGACAAATTAAAGATAATATATATGAAGCAGAAGCAAGAGGAAACTATTTTAGGTTGGTGACTTTCAAAACAATGCATCCAAACAATAGATAATTTTGTTCCTATGATATTGCGGGAACTTTGGCTAAGCAGTATGTGTTAGCTAGCTATCATAGTTTTGTCAAATCTGGAGAATGTATGATTGTTTTTTTAACTCCACATCAGCCTACAAGATTGGATACGACAACACAAACTTGTAATCGGACATAGACTTAAGCAAAAATTGATATCAATTCTACGATATTTTTGCAATAAATATTTTATTTACTTTTTCACGTTTTTTTATTTTATATATTGTTATTTAATGAATATTTCCTATCCAATGACATGTTTGAAGCTATTCAATACTTGGTATTATCAAAGAAGGTGGAAGATGGATTTGGTATGGATAATGTAGCAGTAGTAAACGGAAGAAGGAAAATCACAAGTTCATGTAATGACAATATGGGACTAGATCTTCAATTTATCCATAATAATATGACACGTGTCTTGCACAACCTTTTGAACGGCTGATATTAGCTCGAAATGAATCAAACTAATGATTTCAGATTGCTTATTGATGTTTTAAGGGATCCAAGAGCATTTCATGAGTAAGATTATTCATATATTAATTTTTATTTATTGTTTTCATTTATATTTATTATTAATTGTTGGTTTTATTTGTTGTAGAATGATGTTTTCATGACCATACATAAGCATCCCTTATTTATGACCCCTTCTTATCGTACAACTTTTTGTTTGCTCGCCCACGTATCTCTACTTCAATATAGAAAATCATCAAACGTGTTCGCCTTTAGGAGGACTTTGGCAACTATTTCTTCAAGATATCCATGTATTAGTTTTTCATGGATGCAATGGATTAAAAATAATAATATACCATATTATAGCTAAGAATTGAAAAGGGTTTTGGCATGGCCAAGTTCTCATTATTCAAATTACCCTTGGTCATTTTTTTTTTCATGGTAAATCTTATAGCTAATGATGTCGTGGCAAGTTTAATTTATTTCTATTTTATTTATACATTATTATTTTTTTTTTTTATAAATCTAAAAGATATATGTGTTTATGTAATGTAGGGAAATGCTCAAGTTTTAGACGAAGAGTTAAACCTTCTTTTGCTTGGTTTTTTTGGGATTGTATTCCATATGGTACTATCATTTCACATAAATTTGATTAATAGAAAGTGTTGCATTCAGCATACTTATGCCATTTTTTTTAATTGACTTTTCTAAGACCTTCAGGGTCTCAATGTGCAATGGATAGATTGTGAAAAAAATTAGTATATATTTTTTTTACGAATGATTGATATTAATGACAAGTTTAACGTATGTAGCACTGTCAGCTACTATAATGTCAAACATATTAAAGACAATATATATGAAGCAGAAGAAAAAAGAAACTATTTTAAGTTAGTGGCTTTGAAAACAGTGCATCCAAACGACAAAGAATTTCGTTCCTATGATATTGCGGGAACTTTGGATAAGCAGTATGTGTTAGCTGACTATCATAGTTTTGTAAAATCTAGACAATGTAAAATTGTTTTTTAACTCCACATCAGCCTACAAGATTGGATACGACAACACAAACTTGTAATCAGACATAGACTTAATCTAGAATTGATATCAATTCTAAGGTATTTTTGTAATAAATATTTTATTTACTTTTTAATGTTTTTTTATTTTATATATTTTTATTTAGTTAAGATTTCCTATTCGGTGACATGTTTCAAGCTATTCAATACTTGGTATCATCACAGAAGTTGGAATATGGATTTGGTATGGATAATGTAGCAGTGGTAAACGGTAGAGGGAAAATCACAAGTTCATGTGATGACAATATGGGACTAGATTTTAAGTTTATCCATAATAATATTGCACGTGTCTTCCATGACTTTTTGAGTCAAACCAAAGATTTCAAATTGCTTATTGATGTTTTAAGGGATCAATGAGCATTTCATGAGTAAGATTATTCATATATTAAATTTTATTTATTGTTTTAATTTATATTAATTATTAATTGATTGTTTCATTTGTTGTATAGTTATGTTTTCACGACCATACATAAGTATCCCTTATTTATGACCCCTTCTTGTCGTACTGCTTTTCGTTTGCTCGCCCACGTATCTCTGCTTCTATATAGCATATCATCAAACGTGTTGACCTTTAGGAGGACTTTAACACATATTTCTTCAAGATATTCATGTATTAACACTTCATGGACCCAATGGGTTAAAAATAATAATAAACCAAATTATAGCTAAGGATTAAATAGGGTTTTGGCATGGCTAAGTTCTCATTATTCAAATTACCCTTGGTCATTTTTTGTCACCATGAGAAATCTTATAACTCATGATGTTGGGGCAAGTTTAATTTATTTATATTTTATTTATAGACTATTTTATTTTATAAATCTAAAAGATATATGTGTTTATGTAATGTAGGCAAATGTTAAAGTATTAGACGAAGAATTAAACCTACTTTGGCCTGGTTTTCTTGGAATGATATTCTATATGCTACTAGCATTTCACATAAATTTGATTAATAGAAAGTGTTGCACACAACATACTTATGCCAATTTTTTTATTTCTTTATTAACTTTTCTAACACTTTGAGAGTCTCAGTGGTCAGTGGATAGATTGTGAAAAAAATTACTATATTTTTTTACGAATGATTGATATTAATGACAGGTTTAACGTTCGTAGCACTATCAAATACTATAATGTCATACATATTAAAGACAATATATATGAAGCAGAAGGAAAAGGAAAGTACTTTAGGTTGGTGAGTTTGAAAATAGTGCATCCAAATGATAGAGAATTTTATTCATATATTGCGAAAACTTTGGATAAGCAATATGTTTATGATGGCTATCATAGTTATGTAGAATCTGGACAACATATAATTATTTTTAAACACCACATCAGCCTACAAGATTGGATCCAACAACACCAACTTGTAATCGAACATAGACTTAACCAAGAATTGATATTAATTCTATGGTATTTTTGAATAAATATTTTATTTACTTTTTAATGTTTTTTATTTTATATATTTTTATTTAGTTAATATTTCATATCTGGTGACATGTTTGAAGCTATTCAATACTTGGTATCATCAAAGAAACTAGAAGATGGATTTTATATGGATAATGTAGCAGTGGTGAACAGTACAGGGAAAATATCAAGATCATGTGATGATAATATGGGACTAGATCTTAAGTTTATCCAAAATAATATTGCACGTGTGTTACATGACATTTTGAACCACTCTTATAGGCTCAAAATGAATCAAACTAATTATTTCAAATTGCTTATTGATGTTTTAAGGGATCCACGAGCATTTCATAAGTAAGATTATTCATATATTAATTTTTATTTATTTTTTTAATTTATATTAATTATTAATTGTTGGTTTTATTTGTTATACAGTGATGTTTTTACGACCATACATAAGTATCCCTTATTTATGACCCCTTCTTATCATACTACTATTCATTTGCTCGCCCACGTATCTATGCTTCAGTATAGCATATCATCAAACGTGTGGGCCTTTAGGAGGACTTTGGCACATATTTTCGCAGCATATCCATGTATTAGCTCTTCATGGACCCAATAGATGAAAAATAATAATAGACCAAACTATAGCCAAGAATGGAAAAGGGTTTTGGCATGGACAAGTTCTCATTATTCAAATTACCCTTGGTCATTTTCTTTCTTCATGGGGAATCTTGTAGCTCATGATGTCGTGGCAAGTTTAATTTATTTCTGTTTTATTTATACATTATTCTTTTTTTTATAAATCTAAAAGATGTATGTGTTAATGTAATGTAAGGAAATGCTCAAGTTTTAGACGAAGAGTTAAACCTTCTTTGGTTTGGTTTTCTTGGGATGGTATTCTATATGCTACTAGCATTTCACATAAATTTGATTAACAGTTAGTGTTACATACAACACACTTATGCCATTTTTTATTTCTTTATTAACTTTTCTAACACATTGAGAGTCTCATTGTGCAGTGGATAGATTGTGAAAAATATTACTATATATTTTTTTACGAATTATTGATATTAATGACAGGTTTAAGTTCCGTAGCACTATCAGCTACTATAATGTCAAACAGATTAAAGGCAATATTTATGAAGCAAAAGCAAAAGGAAACTATCTTAGGTTGGTGACTTTGAAATTGATGCATCCAAATAACAGAGAATTTCGTTCCTATGATATTGCGTGAACATTGGATAAGCAGTATATGTTAGCTGACAATCATAGTTTTGTAAAATATGGACAACGTATAATATTTTTTTAACTCCACATCACCCTATAAGATTCGATACGACAACACCGACTTGTAATCGGACATAGACTTAACCAAGAATTGATAACGATTCTACGATATTTTTGTAATACATATTTTATTTACTTTTTAATGTTTTTTTATTATATATATTTTTATTTAGTTAATATTTCCTATCCGGTGACATGTTTGAAGCTATTCAATAGTTGGTATCATCAAAGAAGCTGGAAGATGGATTTGGTATGGATAATGTAGCAATGGTGAACGGTAGAGGGAAAATTACAAGATTATGTGATGACAATATGGGACTAAATCTTAAGTTTATCCATAATAATATTGCACGTGTGTTACATGACATTTTGAACAACTGCTATGGGCTCTAAATAAATCAAACTAATGATTTCAGATTGCTTATTAATGTTTTCAGGGATCCACAAGCATTTCATAAGTAAGATTGTTCGTATATTAATTTTTATTTATTGTTTTAATTTATATTAATTATTAATTGTTGGTTTTATTTGTTGCATAGTGATGTTTTCACAACCATACATAAGCATCCCTTATTTATGACCCCTTCTTACCATACTACTTTTCATTTGCTCGCCCACGTATCTCTGCTTCGATATAGCATATCATCAAACGTGTTGGCCTTTAGGAGGACTTTGGCACATATTTCTGAAGGATATCCATCTATAAGTTCTTCGTGGACCCAATGGGTGAAAAATAATAATAGACCAAATTATAGATAAGAATTGAAAAGGGTTTTGGCATGGCCAATTTCTCATTATTCAAATTACCCATGGTCATTTTTTTTCTTCATGGGGAATCTTGTAGCTCATGATGTCGTGGGAATTTTACTTTCTTTCTGATTTATTTATGCACTATTTCTTTTTACAAATCTAAAAGATGTATGTATTAATGTAGTGTAAGGAAATGCTAAAGTTTTAGACGAAGAGTTAAACCTTCTTTGGCTAGGTATTCTTGGGATGGTATTCGATATGCTACTAGCATTTCACATAAATTTGACTAACAGTATGTGTTACATACAACATACTTATGCCATTTTTTAATTTTTTTTATTAACTTTTCTAACACATTGAGAGTCTCATTGTGGAGTGAATAGATTGTAGAAAAACCTACTATATATTTTTTTTAGGAATTATTGATATTAATGACAGGTTTAACGTCCGTAGCACTATAAGCTACTATCATGTCGAACATATTAAAGACAATATCTGTGAAGCAGAAGCAAAAGGAAACTATTTTAGGTTGGTGACTTTCAAAACAGTGCATCCAAATAACAGAGAATTTTGTTCCTATGATTTTGCGGGAACTTTGGATGACCAGTATGTGTTAGTTGGCAATCATAGTTTTGTAAAATCTGGACAACGTATAATATTTTTTTAACTCCACATCAGCCTACTAGATTGGATATGACAACACCAACTTGTAATCGGACATAGACTTAACGAATTGATGTCAATTCTACGGTATTTTTGTAATACATAATTTATTTACTTTTTTATTTTTATTTTTTATATATTTTTATTTAGTTAATATTTCCTATTCGGTGACATGTTTGAAGCTATTCAATAGTTGATATCATCAAAGAAGCTGGAAAATGGATTTGGTATGGATAATATAGCAGAGGTGAACGGTAAAGGGAAATTACAAGATTATGTGATGACAATATGGGACTAGATCTTCAGTTTATCCATAATAATATTGCACATTTGTTATGCGACATTTTAAATAACTCCTATGGGCTCGAAATAAATCAAACTAATGATTTCAGATTGCTTATTGATGTTTTAAGGGATCCACGAGCATTTCATGAGTAAGATTATTCATATATTAATTTTTATTTATTGTTTTAATTTATATGAATTATTAATTGTTGGTTTTATTTGTTGTATAGTGATGTTTTCACGACCATACATAAGTATCCCTTATTTATGACCCCTTCTTATTGTACTACTTTTCGTTTGCTCACCCACGTATCTCTGCTTCAATATAGTAGATCATCAAACGTGTGGGCCTTTAGGAAGACTTTAGCACATATTTCAGCAGGATATCCATGTATTAGCTCTTCATGGACCCAATGGATGAAAAATAATAATAGCCCAAATTAGAGCCAAGAATTGAAAAGGGTTTTGGCATGGCCAAGTTCCCATTTTTCAAATTACCCTTGGTCATTTTTTTTCTTCTTGGGGAATCTTGGTTCTCATGATGTCGTGGCAAGTTTAATTTATTCTTGTTTTATTTATACATTTTTTTTTTTTATAAATCTAAAAGATATATGTGTTAATGTAGGGAAATGCTCAAGTTTTATACGAAGAGTTAAACCTTCTTTGGCTTGGTTTTCTTGGGATGCTATTCTATGTACTACTAGCATTTCACATAAATTTGATTAACAGTAAGTGTTACATACAACATACTTATGACATTTTATATTTTTTTATTAACTTTTCTAACACATTGAGAGTCTCAGTGTGCAGTGGATAGATTGTGAAAAAATTTAAAATATATTTTTTTACAAATGATTGATATTAATGACAGGTTCAACGTCTGTAGCACTACCAGCTACTAGAATGCCAAACATATTAAAGACAATATATATGAAGTAGAAGCAAAAGGAAACTATTTTAGGTTGGTGACTTTGAAAATGGTGCATCCAAATAACAGAGAATTTCGTTTCTATGATATTACGAGAACTTTGGATAAGCAGTATGTGTTAGCTGACAATCATAGTTTTGTAAATTATGGACAACGTATAATATTTTTTTTTAACTCCACATCAGCCTACAAGATTGGATACGACAATACTGACTTGTAATCGGACATAAACTTAACCAAGAATTGATATCGATTCTATGGTATTTTTGTAATACATATTTATTTACTTTTTAATGTTTTTTTATTTTATATTTTTTTATTTAGTTAATATTTCCTATTCGGTGACATGGTTGAAGCTATTCAATACTTGGGATCATAAAAGAAGTTGGAAGATGGATTAGGTATGGATAATGTAGCAGTTGTGAACGATAGAGGGAAAATTACAAGATTATGTGATGACAATATGGGACTAGATCTTAAGTTTATCCATAATAATATTGCACGTGTGTTACACGACATTTTGAACAACTGTTATGGGCTCGAAATAAATCAAACTAATGATATCAGATTGCTTATTAATGTTTTAAGGGATCCACAAGCATTTCATGAGTGAGATTCTTTATATATTAATTTTTATTTAATGTTTTAATTTATATTTATTATTAATTGTTGGTTTTATTTGTTGTACAGTGACATTTTCACGACCATACATAAGCATCCCTTATTTATGACCCCTTCTTGCCGTACTACTTTTTCATTTGCTCGCCCACGTATCTCTGCTTCGATATAGCATATCATTAAACGTGTTGGCCTTTTGGAGGACTTTGGCACATATTTCTGCAGGATATCCATCTACTAGCTCTTCATGGACCCAATGGGTGAAAAATAATAATAGACCAAATTATAGCCAAGAATTGAAAAGGGTTTTGGCATGGCCAAGTTCTCATTATTCAAATTACTCACGGTCATTGTTTTTCTTCATGGAGAATCTTGTAGCTCAAGATGTCGTGGCTAGTTTAATTTATTTCTGTTTTACTTATACATTATTATTCTTTTTTATCATTCTAAAAGATGTATGTGTTAATGTAATGTCAAAATGCTCGAGTTTTAGACGAAGACTTAAACCTTCTTTGGCTTGGTTTTCTTAGGATGCTATTCTTTGTGCTACTAGCATTTCACATAAATTTGATTAAGAGTAAGTGTTACATACAACATACTTATGCCATTTTTTTTTATTTTTTTATTAACTAACACATTGAGAGACTCAATGTGTAGTGGATAGATTGTGAAAAAAATTAGTATATATATGTAGAATCTGGACAATGTATAATTTTTTTTGAACTCCACATCAACCTACAACATTGGATACGACAACACCAACTTGTAATCGGACATAGACTTAAGCAAGAATTGATATCAATTCTACGGTATTTTTGTAATAAATATTTTATTTACTTTTTAATGTTTTTTTATTTTATATATTTTTATTTAGTTAATATTTCCTATCCGATGACATGTTTGAAACTATTCAATACTTGGTATCATCAAAGAAGTTGGAAGATGGATTTGGTATAGATAATGTAGCAGTGGTGAACGGTAGAGGAAAAATCACAAAGTCATGTGATGACAATATGGGACTAGATCTTCAGTTTATCCATAATAATATTGCATGTGTCTTGCACGACTTTTTGAACGATTGTTATGGGCTCGAAATGTATCAAACTAATGATTTCAGATGGCTTATTGATATTTTAAGGGATCCACGAGCATTTCATGTGTAAGATTATTCATATATTAATTTTTATTTGTCGTTTTAATTTATATTAATTATTAATTGTTAGATTTATGTGTTGTACACTGATGCTTTCATGGCCATACATAAGCATCCCTTATTTATGACCCTTTCTTGCCGTACTACTTTTCGTTTGCTCGCCCACATATCTGTGCTTCAATATAGCATATCATCAAACGTCTTGGCCTTTAGGAGGACTTTGGCACATATTTCTGCAAGATATCCATGTAATAGCTCTTCATGGACCCAATGGGTAAAAATTAATAATAGACCAAATTATAGCCAAGAATTGAAAAGGGTTTTGGCATGGCCAAGTTTTCATTATTCAAATTACCCTTCGTCAATTTTTTTCTTCATGGGGAATCTTTTAGCTCATGATGTCGTGGCAATTTTAATTTATTTATGATTTGGTATGGATAATAAAGCAGTGGTGAATGGTAGAGGAAAAATCACAAGGTCATGTGATGACAATATGTGGACTAGATCTTCAGTTTATCCATAATAATATTGCACGTGTCTTGCATGACTTTTTGAATCAAACTAAAGATTTCAGATTGCTTATTGATGTTTTAAGGGATCCACGAGCATTTCATAAGTAAGATTATTCATATATTAATTTTTATTTATTGTTTTAATTTATATTAATTATTAATTGTTGGGTTTATTTGTTGTACATTGATGTTTTCACGACCATAAATAAGTATCCCTTATTTATGACCCCTTCTTGTTGTACTACTTTTCGTTTGCTCGCCCACGTATCTTTGCTTTAATATAGCATATCATCAAATGTCTTGGCCTTTAGGAGGACTTTGGCACATATTTCTGTAGGATATCCATGTAATAGCTCTTCATGGACCCAATGGGTGAAAATTAATAATAGACCAAATTATAGCTAAGAATTGTAAAGGGTTTTGACATGGCCAAGTTCTCATTATTCAAATTACCCTTGGTCAATTTTTTTCTTCATGAGGAATCTTGTATCTCATGATGTCGTGGCAATTTTAATCTATTTCTGATTTATTTATACATTATTAATTTTTATATAAATCTTAAAGATGTATGTGTTAATGTAGTATAGGGAAATGCTCAAGTTTTAAACGAAGAGTTAAACCTTCTTTGGCTTGGTTTTCTTGGGATGGTATTCGATATGCTACTAGCATTTCACATAAATGTGATTAAGAGTAAGTGTTACATACAACATACTTATGCCATTCTTTTATTTTCCTTATTAACTTTTCTAACACATTGAGAGTCTCAATGTACAGTGGATAGATTGTGAAAAAAATTACTATATATTTTTTTACGAATGATTGATATTAATGACAGGTTCAACGTCCGTAGCACTATCAGCTACTATCATGTCAAACATATTAAAGACAATATATATGAAGCGCAAGCAAAAGGAAATTATTTTAGGTTGGTGACTTTTAAAACGGTGCATCCAAATAGCAGAGAATTTCATCCTTATGATATTGAGGGAACTTTGGATAAGCAGTATGTTTTATTTGGCTATCATAGTTTTGTAAAATGTGGACAACGTATAATATTTTTTTAACTCCACATTGGATACGACAACACCAACTTGTAATCAGACATAGACTTATGCAAGAATTGATATCAATTCTACGGTATTTTTGTAATAAATATTTTATTTACTTTTTATGGTTTTTTATTTTATTTTATTTAGTTAATATTTCCTATCCGGTGACATGTTTGAAACTATTCAATACTTGCTATCATCAAAGAAGCTGGAAGATGGATTTGGTATGGATAATAAAGCAGTGGTGAATGGTAGAGGAAAAATCACAAGGTCATGTGATGACAATATGGGACTAGATCTTCAGTTTATCCATAATAATATTGCACGTGTCTTGCATGACTTTTTGAATCAAACTAAAGATTTCAGATTGCTTATTGATGTTTTAAGGGATCCACGAGCATTTCATAAGTAAGATTATTCATATATTAATTTTTATTTATTGTTTTAATTTATATTAATTATTAATTGTTGGGTTTATTTGTTGTACACTGATGTTTTCACGACCATAAATAAGTATCCCTTATTTATGACCCCTTCTTGTTGTACTACTTTTCGTTTGCTCGCCCACGTATCTTTGCTTTAATATAGCATATCATCAAATGTCTTGGCCTTTAGGAGGACTTTGGCACATATTTCTGTAGGATATCCATGTAATAGCTCTTCATGGACCCAATGGGTGAAAATTAATAATAGACCAAATTATAGCTAAGAATTGTAAAGGGTTTTGACATGGCCAAGTTCTCATTATTCAAATTACCCTTGGTCAATTTTTTTCTTCATAGGGAATCTTGTATCTCATGATGTCGTGGCAATTTTAATTTATTTCTGATTTATTTATACATTATTAATTTTTATATAAATCTTAAAGATGTATGTGTTAATGTAGTATAGGGAAATGCTCAAGTTTTAAACGAAGAGTTAAACTGTAGACCCTCAATTTTGTCCCTTTAACACATGTCTTTAAGTTCGTTTTCAATGCTCCACAGTAGTTCCTTGGTGGCCCAGTACTACTCACCACTTACCTTTTTCTGAGTCACCTTGGAGACTTTGGTTGAGGGATTATTTGATCCCTTATTGTGACACTTGGAAGCCCTAACTTAGACTTAGGCTTTTCTTGTTTTTTTAGGATAGCTTTTAGATACACTTGGCCCATTAGGCACCACCTTAGGCTCACTTAGACACTTGGCCCATTAGGCACCACCTTAAGCCCATTAGACATCACCCTAGGCCCATTTAGACACCTTAGGTTCACTTAGGCATCTTAGGCCCACTTAGGTTACCTTTTAGGGAATTTTTGCATGCTTGCATGGTTGGTATGGATTGCATTTTTGTATGGCTTGCATGACTCGTTTATTATGGAGTTGCATATCTTGGCTTTTTATTATTATATTTTTGTTTATTTTATTTATTATTTTGTCTATTTCCTCCTTTATTTTATTTTCCTATTATTTTGTCACATTTTCGTAATACTTGTCCTTAATAATCTAATAATTTTGTTTAAATGTTTTATTTATTTATTTATTTATTATCATTATTATTATTAGTATAGTTACTTTTACTGATTTTTTTATCATAGATTAGCCAAATGGAGGACTTGGAGCACATTTTTGGTAAGGAGTTGGGTGCACATTCTGGAGGATTCTGAGCACGTTTCTATGAAATTCTGTAAGCTGATATTTGATAGAGGCCATGGATAAGGAAGGTTATGCATTTTATGGAATGATGGATCGTTTAGTGTTTTAGAAAGAAGGAATGAATAGAGAATATCTTTGGGAAGGTGACTCAGCAACAGGCGACTGCTTGCTAGCTCTCTCTGGGTTGGTGAGTGATTTTTCCTTGAAGGTGGAGTCAACGAGAAGGTGCAGAACACGCTCATGGAAAGGGATCACGCCGGTTTTGGAAGGGTGGATTCAGGGCATGATAGAAGGACACTCATGGGAATGAATGAAGACGGTTTTGTGGGGAAGATACAAAGGGAGAGAGGAGTTTTTCTTTAGAAGGAAAGGAAATTTTCAGGGAAGAAAAAAGGAAAATAACGCAGCATGGAAGGGAAAAAGAAGATCAACTGAGGATTTTAGAAAGAGGGTGAGCACTCTGCAGAAAAAGGTGGAAGAAGTTGCAGCCACACGAGAGAGAGACAGATACACAGGCCTGCCATCTACAGGGGAGTCCAGGGAAATTCGCATCTGGGAGAAGAGAACCATCAGCCGGTTGAACACGGGTTTCCCGCTGAGAGTAGTCTACGCATCAAATCTTCATCTCCACGGGCTGCATCCATCATCAGTCCGTGCATCTGCTCTTCATCGAAACGGTTCATATCAGGTTGCGAAGCGTGATCTTACACTGCAAGTGTCACGGCTGCACCCTGCGCCATACCAGCCGCACATCTCCGGAAGCACCTTCAACACGCACCTCCACCTGAAGGAGATCCACTTACACAGCTGCCACTTTGGGAAGAACAGACCACGCACTTAGCCGCTGGGTAAGTTTGGTCTTTTATGTTGTGTTTGCTTTAAAAAAAATATAAAAGTCTGGTCTGATTCCTATTTAGATTATTATATTGGGTTGAATGTTTTATGGTCCAGTACGTTTCCTTTAATATGGCAGCAAGAATACTACTTTTGGTTTAATTGATTTAGTTATTATATTTGGTGTACCATTGTCAATTTGGATTATTATATTAGGTGAGTGGGTTGATTTGTTTATTAGTTCCAATACGTGTTTGCTTTAACATGGCAATACAATCTCACATTTGTTTATTTAGTTTTTCTTTATTCATCACGTTAAAGGTTAGTTTTAATGTATTATATTAAGTTCATAAAATATGATTTTAGATAGCTTCACATGAAAAACATATATATATTTTAATCTTCATTTGATATGGTTTTAATTTATCTAATTATTGATTGTTTATTTATTTATTTGTTACCAATTTAATGCTTTGTAATTTATTTAATTATAAATAAAATTGATTCTATAGGTTAGAGATTTAGTTTTAAAAATCATTTTTGTTAGTTTTTAATTTTACCTTAGATTTAAGCATTCTTATAAAATTTTAGTTCATTAAAATAATTGATCATATATATATTTATCCAACTATAAATTAATTAATTAATTAATTATTATGATTTATTATTCCATCTTGAAAATTATGATTTTTGTCTAATGTGGTTACAATTCATTTTCTTAGTTTGACAAATTAGTTTTTTTAGTATTGGTTTGGGCAATTTTTGTTAATAATGGAAAAGTTAGGATTTTTTAGAGTTTGGATAATTTGTAATAATGGTTAGAAATTTAGAATTTTGATTAGCATTATTTTTGTTCTCAATTAGGAAATCCATAATTTTCATACGTTTCAGTTTTAATTTATCTGTTAGTTTAGATGTTATTAAAATTCAGTTTATTAGTTCAATTGATTCCATGCCACTCTTTTCATATCTAAAGGTTGTTAAATTTAATTCATGATTCATCCTTCTAGTTTATTAGTTTT
Source organism: Vitis riparia (assembly GCF_004353265.1). Lineage (NCBI taxonomy): Eukaryota > Viridiplantae > Streptophyta > Magnoliopsida > Vitales > Vitaceae > Vitis > Vitis riparia. Next base: position 15,974,897 of record NC_048445.1, read on the forward strand.
AGAATTTAAGTCGGTTAATTTATTTCATTCCGCGTTGATATATTCATGTTTTAAAATAAATAAAGAGAGAAATTATTTTACTCTGATTGATCCTGTTTTAGTTGATATTTTTTAGAGTTTTAATTAATTCGTTTGGTTTCATATTGTTTAGTTTAGGTTAAGATTTTTTTTTAATTCCATTTTTCTATTAATTCTATGCTTTCAATTTGTAGGCTATTAGTTAATCTATCCCCATGTTGTCATTTTGTGCTTAAAAATAGTTCATTTTATTTTTTTTGATTAATTTCATTTATTTTATGTGTTTATTTTTATTTTTCATTTGTTTAGTTAGTCGATTAAATTTATGACTCCAAATCGTCAATATTAGTTGATACGTATCGTTGTACTATTTTAAAGGTCACATAATATTTAGTGTTTGATTAAGTTTATCTTAAGATTAAATGTTGTTAAAGTTTCAGTGCTTGTAAGATCTAAGGTTTTGGTTTATCACTTTGGTCATCCTTTGTCAAAATCAATTTTTAGAGGCTATCGGAAAATAGTGAAGATTGGCCTCCATTCCCACCACTTCAATTTTATCGGTTGTCAAAGATTCTACTTTGTGATTTGTTCTTTTTTCTTTTGCTTGGTATTTTGATTCATACATTTTATTGTTTTTAAATTAACTTCTTTTATCTTTAAAACATAACAATATTCTCAAAATCTCATTTCCTTAAAAAACCATTTCAAAAATTCCTTTAGGATTCTTAGAATCAAAATCTCATTTTTTAAATAATGTGCAACCATGTTTTGATCGGTTCACATCTTTCAAATAAAATTACAGTTTTAAACAAAACACGAATCAAAGCTTGTGGTCCCAAATAAATGGGATAATTCTAGGCTAAATTCGTGTATATCAATTGGGGAATTGGTGAAACCCCTACATAAGAAAATCTTTTCAAAAATTATTTTTGTTGCCACTTTTGTCACTTGTTGAAATTATGTCTATCTTTTTTTAGGAATTGTATATAAGATGAGTGTGATAATTAGTGTTTTCATATACTTTGATAATTTTTGCCATGCCAATTAGATAACGAGCATGCTAGGATTTCTATATTTTATTATTTATTATCTAACCCTTCATGTCTTATGGAAGCGCATTGTAAGTTATCTATGTTATCCAGGTACGTCCCTTATCACCTACTTTCTAAATTTTTGTAAACAATCATGTCACTGTGAAATATGCATATGTTTGATAATCCTTAGGTGCTTAGATGTATGCTAGATTCGCTATGATTAAATACATATTGTGTGCTGTACTTTCATACTAACTTTGATGTCTTGTGATAACACTTAAGAAGCAGTCCAGGTACGTACCCTAAATCTTCTTCATGATTGTGATTGGTTTTCCTGCTAAGCATGCTATTTTTCAAAATCACCTAGCCTACTTAGGTATCCATAACTAACCGATTAATTGCCACGTTTCCCTCAACTTAGTCAGTAGAGACCTTTTTAGGGCTTAGAGGGGTGCTACCTCCTAGAGGTACCTTCCCAATAAGTAACCTGATCCCCGGACCAAGACTCGGGTTTTTCAAGGACATGCTTTTTCCAAAAATTATGGAGTCACATTTTAGGGTTTTTCTTTCTTGTTTTATTTTCCCTTTAAAATAAAAATAAAATAAGTGGCGACTCCAACTTTTTCCAAAAATTAATTTTTTCACAAATAAAAAGCGAGTCTCGCCGATCGAGTGGGGGCGCACGTGAAAAATGCGGGTCCACATAAACCTTCTTTGGCTTGGTTTTCTTGGGATGGTATTCGATATGCTACTAGCATTTCACATAAATGTGATTAAGAGTAAGTGTTACATACAACATACTTATGCCATTCTTTTATTTTCCTTATTAACTTTTCTAACACATTGAGAGTCTCAATGTACAGTGGATAGATTGTGAAAAAAATTACTATATATTTTTTTACGAATGATTGATATTAATGACAGGTTCAACGTCCGTAGCACTATCAGCTACTATCATGTCAAACATATTAAAGACAATATATATGAAGCGCAAGCAAAAGGAAATTATTTTAGGTTGGTGACTTTGAAAACGGTGCATCCAAATAGCAGAGAATTTCATCCTTATGATATTGAGGGAACTTTGGATAAGCAGTACGTTTTATTTGGCTATCATAGTTTTGTAAAATGTGGACAACGTACTCTTTCAAGTTAGTGTATGATGCATCTAAAGAAGTCAGTAACATAATTGCTTTATCTTCATCTAATACTATGATATCAATATTTTCCCAAATCCAAGATTATCTTATTGAAGTGATCAAGATGCTCTTCAATTGACATACCCGGGGTCATCTTGAATGTGTATAACTTGATTTTCTTATGTAATCAGTTTGCTAATGACTTGGTCATGTATAGGCTCTCAAGCTTAAGCCACAGCTCAGCTACAGACTTTGCTTTGGCCACCTCTCTCAGCACAGTATCACCTAAAGAAAGAATGATGGCACCATGAGCTTTCTTCAACAATTCTATTTTCTCATTTTCTTGCATGGAACTAGGCGAGTTTTTCTCTCCAAGTAAGGAATCTTGGAGCCCCTGTTGAACTAGTATTGCCCTCATCTTTAGTCTCCATAACCTGAAATCTTTTATGCCTATAAACTTTTCTACATCGAACTTTGTAGTCCCCGTTATAACCCAAATGACTCTGATACCAATTGTTGAGAAAACTAGCCTTGAACTAGGGATTGTTAGAGTAGAAACTAAACAAAAAAGAGACAACCATTTAATAAAGAACTTCTCTTAGGAATAAAATCAAATAGTTTGTACACAATCAACGAAGATCAAGAACACAAGAGAATTATCGTAGTTCGATCAACTTGATCTACATCCACACTGATTTCCTGAAGCCTTTATTAAACTGTACCAACCAGAGTTTACACAAGAATAAAAAATAAAGAAATTACAGCTTTTCCCCAAGAACCCTCCTCACCTCTATTTCTTTCTTTCTATACAAGAAAACCGAAACAACCGTATGGTTATGGATTTCAAAGCTCTCTTCTTTTCTTGCTTTCTATTCTATACAATTGAATGCCTTAATCAAGTTTTCTCGAGTCTGCACATTTTTTTATAACAATCGAAACTTCTAACTAACTAACAATACTCCTAAGATAGCCATTATTTCCTACCCTGGTCAGTAAGCTTTACTGTTTGTTAGTTGAGCTTAGTCAGCAACCTTGCCACTTGTCATTTGATAGTTGGCAAACTCTACACTTCTAGATGAGAATTTATGTCCAAATGTTTCAGACTTTGGACTAGCAAAGTTGATGGGCAGAGAGCATTCACATGTTGTCACTATGGTGAGAGGAACTAGGGGTTATCTAGCTCTAGAATGGGTTAGCAACCAACCTATTACTATAAAAGCCGATGTCTACAGTTACCAAATGCTTCTCCTAGAGATTGTTGGTGGCTAGAGAAACCTTGACATGACTTTTGATGCAGAAGACTTCTTCTATCCTGGGTGGGCTTTTAAGGTATAGATCAGTCAAGTTCTTGCTTCTGTAAATCACAAATTGTTAAGTGTTTGATATTTTACTAATAAAAATGTCAATTCTTTTAGGAAATGAATAACGGGATGACAAGAAAAGTTGCAGATAGGCGACTAGAAGGGGTAGTGGAGGAAGAGAAATTGGAGAGAGCATTGAAAACTGACTTTTGGTGCATTCAAGATGAGGTTTTCATGAGGCCTTCAATGGGGGAAGTGGCGAAGATGTTGGAAGGGCCAGTTGAAATCAACACACTGCCAATGCCATAGACAGTTCTAGAGCTCATGGAAGAAGGATTAGACAATGTATACAGAGCCATGAAGAGAGAGTTCAACCTGTCCAACTTCTTCACTGTCGATAGTACCGATCCTTCATCAAGGGCTACATGTAGTTATTCCACAATGTCACCTAGACAGCAAAGGTGATTACTACTCAAAAAGTGCTATTTTATAGCTTGTAATTAACTCTTTTAAACACTTTTGAGTAGTAGTTATTACCTTTTAACTCAATTGGCATGTTAAGGACCCTTGCAATCGTTCCTAATCAAATTGTGTTAAGTTTTGGTGTTTTTCATAGCTTTTTTATCACCAAAGCAATCCAAGAATGAGAGAGATCTTTGTATAGTTCATGGAAAAGCAAGTTGAAGCTCAAATTCATGAAGAAACTAAGCTTTGGAGCTTCATAACCCTTTGCCAAAGCCAAATAAGGATGCAAGGAAGAAAATCACAGAAGAAATCAAACATCCAACAATTTTGCAAGTTATGGAATCCAACTTGCGAAATAGGAAGAGAAAAGGAATCATTGTAGGATAGAGAGCTGATTAGTTGCAGGACAATTTTGCAACTTGTGAAACCACAATTTCAACTTGAGAAATCGACAATTTCAACTTGCAAAATTTTCGCAAGTTGCGTTTTAACTTGCGAAATCCACCTGTAATCTGAGATATTTGTGTATAAATCCCTATTTTCTCCTTGTAACCCACCAATGACAAGTTTTCTTGGTTGGGAAGTTAGCAGGAGGGGTGAATAGCCTCTCTATATAATATCTATTGTAATTTTCTTTTAAAAAAAGATCTCGGAGGAGTTTTTCTCAGAGACGAACTTTGTATAGTTTTTCAGAAAGTAATACATAGAGATCTACTCTACCTTACCTTCTCATTTTGTTTTCTTTTTTATTTTTATTTCTAGCAAATCAAACTCTGAGGATGTTTTCCCAGAGGATGAGTGGCTAAGCTTTTTGTTTCTTGGAGTGAAGGAAGCTAGGTAAGGTTCCGGATACAAAAGTAGAAGTTTTGTTGTTTTAGTTTTTAATGAAGAGAAAGTGTGACTCGTTAATGGTTTTTATCTTTTTAGTTAACTTAAAATCCCTTAAAATCACCTGGGCCAACACTTGGTAAGGCAAGTGAACTCTGTCCATTGAGATCCACTAGTTTATCTCTTGGGAGCCTTTGGGAGGTGGTTTGAAGGTAGGATTATCTAGAATAACCAACACTTGGTAAGCTTTTGGACTCCCAGGAGACATCCATTAGTTATCTCTTGCGAGCTTTTGATGGGTAATCCAAGGTTAAGGATCACCTTGAGTGGCCAATACCAGGTGAGAGGTATGAACCATTGCAAGATGATTCAGTGATAGGGATTTAGTGTTTGAAACCATTAAGGGGAAGCATCTGTACCACACCGGTTCGGGAAATAACTATATGTTAAATCCCCAATGCGAGGAAAAGATCCAAGTGATTGGAATCTCCTTTTTTGTATAAGGAACCTGAGCCTAGTGATCTAAAACTCCAAGAAGCACTTTTCATTGTAAGTAATTTCAGTTACTTTATTTTTGGTTTCACTTAAAACCAACCTTTTCATACATACTTATGTTTTCTTTTAAAGCTAACCTTGAAAAGAAAAAACACCAATTCAGTTTTGAACTAATATCAGTTGTAATTTGAAAACCCATCCCTGTGGACGATCCTAGAGCCACTATGCTATGCTAGCTAATGCTATCCTAGTATATGGTGAAATAGGTTTATAAATTTTGTTGATTACTCCCATCTAAGGACTGAAATCAAAGCACACCAGTTGATTGAACACCAATCAACAGGGCATACACTAGTTGGGCATGAATCAAATGGTGTCGTTGTCGGGGATGGTGCCAACTTTATAGTGATATAACCTTTTCCAAAACACTTGTGATCTTCATCACAAGTTTGATGAATTTTCTTTTCTTTTACTAACTCTTTTTAATTGTTTTTTTTACTTGTTCATATTTTAGCCTATCTTTTAATTTAGTTTTTAGTTAATCTTAGTTTTTTTTTTTTTTTGTAGTATTGTTTTATTTTGTTTTCTTTGTTTTTGTTACAGTTGTTACTAGTTGTGTTTGCCATATTGGATACGACATAGTGGAGGAAGACTTGTGAAAATTGAAACACCTCACGAAACATAGTTGGAATCGTGCTTGAACATCATGGAAGCTACACCTAAAGATCAGCATAGTCACCATGGTTAGCAGGACAATCCCAATGCATTCAGATCAATGAGGGACCGCATGCATCCACCTCGTATGAGTGCACCATCATGCATAGTGCCTCCTATAGAGCAACTAGTAATCAGACTGTATATTGTGCCACTTCTACCTACTTTCCATGGGATGGAAAGTGAGAATCCCTACACGCATATCAAAGAATTTGAAGACGTTTGTAATACATTCCAAGAGAAAGGAGCTTCAATCGACTTGATGAGGCTAAAGCTATTTCCTTTCACTCTGAAGGATAAGGCCAAGATTTGGCTTAATTCTTTAAGGCCAGGGAGTATCCGAACTTGGACTGATTTGCAAGCTAAATTTCTCAATAAATTTTCCCTACTCATAGGACCAATGGCTTGAAAAGGCAAATTTCAAATTTCTCAGCTAAGAAGAATGAGAAATTCTATGAGTGTTGGGAGAGATACATGGAAGCTATCAATGCTTGTCCTCACCATGGCTTTGATACATGTCTATTGGTGAGCTACTTTTATGATGGTATGTCTTCCTCAATGAAGCAACTCCTAGAGACTATGTGTGGAGGAGATTTCATGAGTAAGAATCCGGAGGAAGCCATGGATTTCTTGAATTATGTTGCTGAAGTTTCAAGAGGATGGGATGAACTGAACAGGGGAGAAGTGGGAAGAATGAAGTCTCAACCAAATCCTCTTAATGCTAAGGCTGAGATGTATACCTTGAACGAAGATATTGACATGAAAGCAAAAGTTGCAGCTATGACAAGAAGATTGGAGGAGCTAGAACTAAAAAAGATACGCGAAGTGCAAGCCGTTTCTAAAACACCAGTGCAAGTTATGCCCTGTTCCATTTGTCAATCTTATGAGCACTTGGTGAAGGAGTGTCCTACAATTCCAGCTGTTAGAGAAATGTTTGGAGATCAAGCAAATGTTATTGGACAATTCAAGCTTAATAACAATGCTTCATATGGAAATACCTACAATTCAAATTGGAGGAACCATCCAAATTTCTCCTAGAAACCAAGAGCACTTCAGTACACGCAACTAGGCCAAGCATCTCAACAAGCTTCAAATCTTGAGCAAGCAATAATGAATCTAAGCAAGGTCGTGGGAGATTTTGTTGGAGACCAGAAATCTATCAATGCTCAACTCAGTCAAAGAATCGACAGTGAAGAGAACACGTTGAATAAAAGGATGGATGGAATGCAAAATGATCTATCTCAGAAGATAGATAATCTCCAATACTCAATCTCAAGGCTCACCAACCTTAACACAGTGCAAGAGAAGGGAATGTTTCCTTCTCAACCTCACCAAAACTCCAAGGGTATCCATGAAGTGGAGGCTCATGAGGGAGAATCTTCACAGGTAAGGGACGTCAAAACCATGATCACTTTAAGGAGTGGTAAAGAGGTTGAGCTACCAACACCCAAGCCACATAATGAAATAGAAAGTGAAAAAGAGACAGAGAAGAGGGAGCAAATCAAAGGGAAGAAGAAAGAGAGCAGTGGAAGTAAAGAGGACCATGATTCAATAGTGAATGAAGATCCGGAGAAGATAGTTATCAATGAAGATGTGATGAAGAAACACATGCCTCCATGATTCGTGGTTCCCTATTGGTGTCTCAGCTGATTCATGTCCTCTCAATGGTCTCTGACAGTGGTACCATTTGATTCGTGTCCAGCTGGTGTGCTGATTACTACCCAAAAGTGCCATTTTACACCTTTAAGTCATTATGTTTTAAGCACTTTTGTGTAGTAATTCTTCACCTTTATTCCAATTGACATGTTAAGGACCTAGCAATGACTTCTAATCATATTTTGGCTAGTTTTAGTGTTTTGACATCTTTTTGGATCATTAAGACAAGCCAACCAAAGAAGAAAATCAAAAGAGAAGCAAGGAGGAAATCTGAGGACAGCAGCTGTAGTGTTCTTTGGCACTTTTGGAGCACTTTACGAAGTCTATTTTTTATATGCTATATACCGTTTCAAAGCTCAAGAAGTCAAGAATCCAACGCTTCAAACCGTGCATGATTTGGAGCTGAAACGAGGAAGTTATGACCTTCGGAAGAAAACTGCTACAGGTGTGCGAAAATTTCGCACACCTGTGCGAATTTCGCACCCTTGTGCGAAATCTCCTCTGTTTTTTGCCGACTCCACTTTAGATATTTTCTTAAGTTTCTTTTGATTTAATTTCCTTTCTTCTCTTTGTATCAAGCCAATGAAAATCTTTGCTTTTGTAAAAACTATATAAGGGGTGGAAATCACCTCTTGAAGAGATGTAACCCGAGTGTTAAGCCAAACACTTAGCAATATACAGAGCACTCTTATTTTCTATTTTCTCGTTACTATTTTCTTTTTCTTGGAATCCAAACAACCTCTGAGGATGTTTTCTCAGAGGATGAGAGGCTAAACTCTTGGTTTCTTGGAGTGAAGGAAGCTAGGTGAAAAGTCCAGATGAAAAGGTGGAAAATGCTTGTGCATTAAATTTAGGTAGTTGAAGTTCATAAATGGCTTTTTAATCCAAAGTTTTGCTTTAAATCCCTTAGAATCACTTTGAATGGCCAATACATGGTAAGCTTCAGGTCTTTATGGATGCTTATTGCTAGATCCATATTAGTCCATTAGTTATCATGTACGAGCCATTGGAAAGTGGTTCAAGGTGAAGACCTATATAGTGTCTAAAGCCATTAATGGACCTTGACTACCATTTCTATTTATTTTTATGGATTAAATCTTCATTGTTAAACCTACACCGGTTCGGGAAATAACTATAGGTTAAATCCCCAATGTGAGGAGAAAAATCCGGAATTTTCCACTTTGCATTCTAAACTTGATCCTAGCAATCCTTAGCTCCGAGAAACTTTCTTTCTTCCATTTTTAATTAGTTTATGTTAATTTAGGTTCAAATACTTTCAAAACAAATTTTATTTTCTTTTTAAGCTTTAAGTTTTTGATAAAGGAAATCATTAAATTTAATTTCTAATCATGAGTATATCACTGGTAGAATGAAAACCCATCCCAGAGTTCGACCCTAAAGCCACTATACTATAGTAGCTTTGCTACACTAGTATGAGGTCATAGGTTTTATAAATGTGTTTGATTAAATGACCCGACTGGGTTATCCGCGAATCAAAATGGCGCCGTTGCAGGGGATGGTGCCACAATACAGTGATACAACCTTTTAGAGGCTACTTGTGACTTTCATCACAAGTTTGGTGAATTCCTTTTTCACTAACTTTATTTCCTTTCTTTTAATTTTAGAATTTCTTTTGTTTTCTTTCTAACCTTAACTTTCTTCTAGTTTTCTTTTGTTTTTGTTTTGTTTTCAGGTAAGTAGAGATTTGTGCATGCCCTATTGGATTCGGGACCAAGAGGGAAGATTAGTAAGGATTGAGAATCCTCAAGACACAGAGTTGAATATCTGTGTAAACATCATGGACCCTCCACAAGAGGATCAGAATTCTCAACAAGGTCAAGGGGGGGGGGGGGGGGGGTAATCCAAATGCATATCTATCCATGAGGGATAGAATGCACCCACCAAGGATGAGTGCACCCTCATGCATAATACCTCCTCTTGAGCAGCTGATTATAAGGCCCCATATTGTGCCCCTTCTACCAAATTTCCATGGAATGGAGAGTGAGAATCCATATGCCCACATCAAGGAGTTTGAGGAGGTGTGCAATACCTTTAAAGAGGGAGGAGCTTCAATAGACTTGATGAGACTCAAGCTATTCCCTTTCACTTTGAAGGACAAGGCAAAAATATGGCTTAATTCTTTAAGGCCAAGGAGCATAAGGAATTGGGTTGATCTTCAGGCCGAATTTTTGAAGAAATTTTTCCCCACCCATAGGACCAATGGGTTGAAGAGGCAAATCTCAAACTTTCTGCAAAAGAAAATGAGAAATTCCATGAATGTTGGGAAAGGTATATGGAGGCCATTAATGCTTGTCCTCATCATGGCTTTGATACATGGCTCTTGGTGAGCTATTTCTATGATGGAATGTCTTCCTCCATGAAGCAAATTCTTGAAACCATGTGTGGGGGAGATTTTATGAGTAAGAATCCGGAAGAAGCCATGGATTTTTTAAGTTATGTATCTGAGGTAACAAGAGGATGGGATGAGCCCAACTCAAAGGAATTGGGAAGGATGAAAGCTCCTATCAATCCAAAGGGTGGATTGTACATGTTAAGTGAAGACATGGACATGAAAGCTAAGGTGGCAACAATAGCAAGGAGGTTGGAAGAACTTGAGTTGAAAAAGATGCATGAAGTTCAAGCCATTTCTGAGACTCAAGCCCATGCCATGCCATGCACCATTTGCCAATCATGTGACCATGTGGTAGATGAGTGCCCAACCATGCCAGCTGTGAGGGAGATGTTAGGTGATCAAGCCAATGTTGTGGGGCAATTTAGGCCTAACAACAATGCACCTTATGGAAACACCTATAATTCAAGCTGGAGAAACCATCCAAATTTTTCTTGGAGACCAAGACCACCTCCATACCAACCACAAGCCCAAACTCAAGCACCTCAACAAACCTCTTCAGTGGAGCAAGCCATGGCAAACCTAAGCAAAGTCATGAGTGACTTTGTGGCTGAACAAAGGGCAATCAACTCCCAATTGCATCAAAAGATTGAGAATGTTGAGAGTTCTCTAAATAAGAGAATGAATGGGATGCAAAATGATCTATATCAGAAGATAGATAACATTCAATACTCCATCTCTAGGCTTACCAACCTCAACACTGTGAATGAGAAAGGAAAGTTCCCCTCTCAACCAAGCCAAAATCCAAAGGGTGTTCATGAAGTTGAAACCCAAGAGGGGATTCTTCAAAGTTGAGGGAGGTCAAAGCCGTGATCACATTGAGGAGTGGAAAGGAGGTTGATCAACCCTTGCCTAAGGTGAGGCAAGATGAAGAACCTTTGTCAAAGAAAACCTTGGTTAAAGAGAGCAATAACCAAGAAGAGAAGAGTGGGAAGAAAAGTGCATCCAAATCAAGCTTTGAAGAAGAGCCGAGGATAGTGATTAAAGAAGATATGATGAAGAAACATATGCCTCCCCCTTTTCCTCAAGCTTTACATGGAAAGAAGGAAATCAAGAATTCACCAGAAATTCTTGAAGTCTTGAGACAAGTGAAGGTGAATATACCCTTACTTGATATGATCAAGCAAGTCCCCACATATGCAAAGTTTCTGAAGGACTTGTGCACGGTCAAGAGAGGGTTACATGTGACAAAGAATGCATTTCTCACTGAGCAAGTAAGTGCTATTATTCAGAGTAAGTCTCCAGTCAAGTATAAAGATCCGGGTTGCCCCACTATTGCAGTCAACATTGGAGGGACACTTGTGGAGAAAGCTTTGCTAGACTTGGGGGCAAGTGTGAATTTGCTCCCATACTCTGTGTACAAGCAACTGGGACTTGGAGGATTGAAGCCCACAGCCATCACTCTCTCCTTAGCTGATAGATCTGTCAAAATCCCAAGGGGGGTGATAGAGGATGTCCTAGTGCAAGTGGACAAATTCTACTATCCCGTGGATTTTGTTGTGCTTGATACCGATCCCACTGTTATGGAAGCCAATTATGTGCCAATCATCCTTGGGAGACCTTTCCTGGCTACCTCCAATGCCGTCATCAATTGTAGAAATGGGGTGATGCAGCTCACATTTGGAAACATGACTTTGGAGTTAAACATATTCCATCTTTGCAAGAGGCATCTTCACCCAGAAGAGGATGAAGGATTGGAAGAGGTGTGCCTGATCAACACCTTGGTTGAAGAGCATTGTGACAAGAGCTTAGAAGAGACCTTGAATGAAAGCCTTGCAGTGCTTGAAGAAGGGTTACCTGAACCCTCTGATGTGCTAGCTACCATGTCTCCATGGAGGAGACGAGAAGAGATCTTACCATTGTTCAATAAGGAGGACTCACAAGGAGCAGCTATGGAGGACCCTCCAAAGCTTGTTTTGAAGCCACTTCCTGTTAATTTGAAGTATGCATATTTGGAGGAAGATGAGAAATGTCCAGTGGTGGTCTCTTCAAATCTCACAAGTGATCAAGAGGATAGTCTTTTAGGAGTCCTCAGAAAATGCAAGAAAGCCATTGGATGGCAAATTTCTGATCTGAAGGGGATTAGTCCTCTGGTGTGCACCCACCATATTTACATGGAGGAAGATGCAAAACCAGTGAGACAGCCCCAGAGGAGGTTGAACCCTCACATGCAAGAGGTGGTGAGGGGTGAAGTTCTGAAGCTACTACAAGCAGGGATCATATATCCCATTTCTGATAGTTTGTGGGTGAGCCCCACCCAAGTAGTTCCAAAGAAGTCTGGTGTCACTGTGATCTAGAATGAGAAAGGGGAGGAAGTCTCTACACGTCCTACCTCAGGATGGAGGGTGTGTATAGACTACAGGAGGCTAAATTCAGTGACTAGGAAGGACCATTTCCCATTGCCTTTCATGGACCAAGTCCTTGAGAGAGTCTCAGGACATCCTTTCTACTATTTTTTAGATGGGTACTCGGGGTACTTCCAAATAGAGATTGATTTGGAATATCAAGAAAAGACAACCTTTACATGCCCCTTTGGTACTTTTGCGTATAGGAGAATGCCCTTTGGTTTATGTAATGCTCCTGCAACTTTCCAAAGATGTATGCTAAGCATCTTCAGTGATATGGTAGAACGCATCATGGAAGTCTTCATGGATGACATCATTGTTTATGGAAGTTCTTTTGAGGAGTGTTTGTTACACTTAGAAGCAGTTCTCCATAGATGTATTGAGAAAGACCTAGTGCTAAATTGGGAGAAGTTTCATTTTATGGTGCAACAAGGCATTGTCTTAGGACATGTAATCTCCAAAAATGGCATTGAGGTAGATAAGGCAAAGGTGGAGCTAATTGTTAAGTTGCCACCTCCCACAAATGTTAAAGGAATTAGGCAATTCCTAGGACATGCCGGGTTCTATAGGAGGTTCATTAAGGATTTCTCAAAAATCTCAAAGCCTCTTTGTGAACTCTTGGTAAAGGATGCCAAGTTTGTGTGGGATGAGAAGTGTCAGAAGAGTTTTGAGGAACTTAAGCAATTCCTCACAACCGCACCAATAGTGAGAGCCCCAAATTGGAAATTACCTTTTGAGGTAATGTGTGATGCAAGTGATCTTGCTATGGGGGCTGTTTTAGGGCAAAGAGAGGATGGAAAGCCCTATGTGATTTATTACGCGAGCAAGACTTTGAACGAGGCTCAAAGGAACTACACAACTACTGAGAAGGAGTTGTTGGCAGTAGTTTTTGCCTTGGATAAGTTTCGTGCCTATTTGGTAGGGTCCTCTATAGTGGTGTTCACTGACCATTCCGCTTTGAAGTACTTGCTAACCAAGCAAGATGCCAAGGCAAGATTGATAAGATGGATCCTTTTGCTCCAAGAATTTAATCTCCAAATCCGGGATAAAAAGGGAGTAGAAAATGTGGTAGCTGACCACTTGTCAAGACTTGTGATAGCACATGACTCACATGGTCTGCCTATCAATGATGACTTCCCTGAGGAGTCTCTCATGTCAATAAATGTAGCCCCATGGTATTCTCACATTGAGAATTACTTGGTTATTGGGGAAGTTCCAAGCGAGTGGAGTGCCCAAGACAAGAGGCATTTCTTTGATAAGATCCATGCTTACTATTGGGAGGAGCCTTTTCTCTTCAAATATTGTGCGGATCAAATCATAAGGAAATGTGTTCCTGAACAAGAGCAATCGGGAATTCTTTCCCATTGCCATGATAGTGCATGTGGAGGTCACTTTGCCTCCCAAAAGACAGCCATGAAAGTGATCCAATCAGGGTTTTGGTGGCCCTCTCTTTTCAAGGATGCCCACTCTATGTGCAAGGGATGTGATCGGTGTCAAAGGCTTGGTAAGCTTACACGCCGAAATATGATGCCCTTGAATCCCATCTTGATAGTGGATGTCTTTGATGTTTGGGGGATTGATTTCATGGGACCATTTCCAATGTCATTTGGACATTCCTACATTTTGGTGGGAGTGGATTATGTCTCTAAGTGGGTGGAAGCAATCCCATGTAGGAGCAATGATCACAAGGTGGTTCTTAAATTCCTCAAGGACAACATCTTTGCAAGATTTGGAGTCCCTAAGGCCATTATAAGTGATGGAGGAACCCACTTTTGCAATAAACCTTTTGAGGCTCTTCTAGCCAAATATGGGGTTAAGCACAAGGTAGCTACACCCTATCACCCTCAAACGAGTGGCTAAGTTGAGTTAGCCAACCGGGAGATCAAGAATATATTGATGAAGGTGGTGAATGTTAATAGGAAGGATTGGTCTATTAAGCTCCTAGATTCCTTATGGGCGTATAGGACCGCTTATAAGACCATCCTTGGAATGTCTCCTTATCGCCTTGTTTATGGCAAAGCGTGCCATCTTCCAGTGGAGATTGAATATAAAGCATGGTGGGCAATCAAGAAGCTCAACATGGATTTGACAAGAGCTGGGTTGAAGAGATGTTTGGATTTGAATGAATTGGAGGAAATGAGGAATGATGCTTACCTCAATTCAAAAATTGCAAAGGAGAGGTTGAAGAAATGGCATGATCAATTGGTAAACCAAAGGAATTTTGCCAAGGGGCAAAGAGTCTTGCTTTATGACTCTAAGCTTCATCTTTTTCCGGGAAAATTGAAATCAAGATGGACGGGTCCTTTCACAATTCATGAAGTGCAACCAAATGGAGTAGTGGAACTACTCAACTTCAATAGCACTCGAACTTTCAAAGTGAATGGACATCGTCTCAAGCCTTATATCGAATCTTTTTCCCGAGACAAGGAGGAATTCATCCTCCTTGATCCACCTCTAGCATGAGAACGCTTGGTTCATGGGTGAACTTAGTCTCTCCAAAGACTAAAAAGTTCATCCTCTTTTTGTTTTCTTTTAAGTTGATTTTAGTTTAACTTAGTGTTTTCTTGTATTTATGCATGTTTTGATTTCTATTTTTGACGTTAAATTCATTCTAATATGGTTTGAATTGTGTTTTTTGTGTTAACATGTAGTTAGGAAGGCTTGAAGAATGGAGTCTTGGTGGAAACAGGGGAAAACAGGGGAGAAAAATCAAGTTTCAGCAAAATTCGCACACCTCCTTTGAGGTGTGCGAATTTCGCACACCTCCCCTACCCGGTGCGAATTCATTTTTGCTCCACTTTTCAAAATTCCATACTCTCTGTCCCCTGTGCGAATTTCACAGGTATGCGAACCTGGTGCGAACCCGGTGCGAATTTGTTTTTGCGCCAATTTTCAAAACCAGGCTCTCTGTCTTGGAGAATTACAAGTATGCGAAATTTTCGCACACCATTTTAAGGTGTGCGAAACTCATTTTTTCTCTTTAAAAGCTTTGATTCTCCACTTAAAACTTCAAGCTCCTTCTTCAATTCTCTCAAAACCTCCCTTCCGTTCACCCATTGCCATCCATAAAACCCCTTTTCTTCATCAATCATCACCATCAACACCACCAAAGCAGCCCATCTCCAATATTCCACTCCATTCCCGCGGCAATCACTATTCATCATCTTCTTATTTCGGCAATTCCATCCTCCTCCACCATCAAAATCCTTCAAATTCATCACCCAACACTCTAAAAACTTCCATAATCCCATCCAAACCTTGTTCTTGCCAATCCAAAGCCCAAACCATAAGCATCCAAGCCTTAATTTCTTCAAAAGAAATCCATTGCCGCCGGCCATGGGAGCTCCAATTCTCCAATTTTCCACTTGAAAAGCTCCAAATTCCAAGCCCATTCACCATGACAAATCCTTTCCTTACCTAAGCCACCAATTCCCACTCTCAAAAGCCACAAATTCTCACTATTTCAAAAGAGCCATCACTCTTTAGCAGCGTGGTGAATAGTGCCCTGTGCAAATTTCGCACACCCCCAAACCATTCACCATGACAAATCCTTTCCTTACCTAAGCCACCAATTCCCACCCTCAAAAGCCACAAATTCTCACTATTTCAAAAGAGCCATCACTCTTTAGCCGCGTGGTGAATAGTGCCCTGTGCAAATTTCGCACACCCCCTTTTGAGGTGTGCGAAATTCGCACACCCCCCTTGCGAAAATCTTAGCCTCTCCACCCCTACCTTCTATAATTCTGAGCCTCTGAGCCTCCTTTCATCATTTCATCATGCCCAAGACCCGAGGAGGATCTACTTCAGCTTCCCGGAGCAGTCAGAGAGTCGCCCCTGTGCGGGCCCCACTTGATGCGCCCTCATTTTTACCTGATTCGGCACCTCAGAGCAGATACCATATGAGGAGAGCATCCGCCACGTCTATGGCCCCTATACAAATTCCACCTCGGAGTCCTCCTTTAAAGAAAGCGAAGACTACAGAGCCAGGAGAGTCATCCAGAGCACCTCAGCCTTCTTCTGCCAGGCGCCCTAGACCCAGCTCGCCCATTGAAGGCAACTCCGATTGCCGATCGAAAGACTTTCATGTCGAGACATATTTCGATCACTCTCTGATGCGACAGCAGCCTCAGTTGCGGGATTCATACCGCCTACTTGAGAGGTACCATCTTGTACCCTTTATGACTTTGCCCCAATTCTTCTATCCTCAAGTAGCTCTAGACTTTTACCAGTCTATGACTACTCGTGGCGTCCCGATTCCAGCCTCGCTCCTTTTTACCATTGATGGACGCCAGGGTATTTTGGGGGCTAGATAGATTGCCGATGCTTTCCATATCCCTTATGCACCGGCACATCCCGCTGCATTTAGACGTTGGGCCCCACTTTCTGAGTGGGACATGGTCCGTAGCCTATCTCGAGGGACATCTTCCCAGATGACCATTTTGAGGAGAGAGCTTCTCCCAGAGATGCTCCTAGTCGATGTGGTGCTTCACGCTAATCTTTTTCCTCTTCAGCATAAAGTGCAGAGGCGAGGGGCCATTTTAGAGGCATTATTTCGTATCTATGAGGGCTACTACTTTGCCCCTCATCATTTGATTATGGCCGCTCTCCTCCATTTTGAGGAGAAGGTGCATAGGCGGCATCTTGCGAGGGCAGACTCCATTCCTTTACTTTTCCCTCGGCTGCTATGCCATGTTTTGGCGCATATGGGTTTTCCTGCAAACCCTCATTCTGATCCTCGCCGCCATTGTCGAGAGACCTTCTCTCTTGACCAATGGACTCAGATATGGCTCCATCGCCAGTTGCCAGAACTTCCCGAGCCAAGGGAAGTCCCTCCTACTCCGTCCACTTCAGAGCCTCCACAGCCAGTACCAGAGGCTGCATCATCTGATGCCCCACCTGCTGTTCCTCCTACATCAGAGCCGCCCATTACTATCCCTGGTGCCAAGTATCGTGCCTTGCTCGCTTCTTTCCAGACTTTGACCACTACTCAGACAACCATTATGGAGCGCATGGACCATTTCCAGCTTCAGCAGGACCAGCAGACTCTCATTCTCCGAGAGATTCAGCAGCATCTCGGTCTTTCGCCACCAGTTCCACCTGTAGAGGTTCCTTCCACAGTTGCAGCGGAGGACCCCTCCTATCCACCAGAGGAGCCTACCACTTGATCATACGATCACTCCTCTCCTTTTTTGTATCTATATGCTACATGTTTAGATGTCTTATATATTTTGGACCACTGTTATACTGGGATTGGATGTACTCCATGTTTATTTTGTATATTGTACTCTCTCAGTTTATATAGACATCTTCTCTTTTTGTGTATTTTAGCTTCCATTTTATTTCCTCTATTCAGTACACTTATGATTTTTCTTTTCTTATGAAGCATGTGGTTTCTCCTGTTCATTCAGAGTCCCTTACTATCAGGAGGTATCACTTCCTCCCTTATTTTATCGGTTGTTTTTGGAACATTGGGGACAATGTTCATCCTAATTGGGGGGAGAATTGAGGAAGTAAGTTGTTGAATTGTTGGTTAAATTAATTTGCTAACAAAATTTTTTGCAAACTCTCTTTGTTTTCTCAAAGATAAATTCTCAAAAGTAAATGGGAGAAATTAAATTCTTACCTTATTGCCATAGTCTCAGAGTTTGTATTATGCTTATTAAAGTTGATAAATTGTTGAAGCTCCTTTTGTTTTCAATCTTAAGTCTTCCACTCTAATCTTTTCACACACTGAACACATTAGATTCCAGTTATAAGATGGAAAACTTTCTCACTCCCTAAACTTAGGAAATTTTCGACTTGGTGCCATTGACTTCATTCTATTGGTGTTGGTACACCTTATAAAAGGCCAATGTGTCTTATGAAAATAATTTTTGCTTCACTTGCTTTGAAACCCGAGCAAGATCTGAGGGGTATATGGTGAAAATCTTCGAAACCTGGTGCCCTAAGCCTTTACTGGTTGGGAGTTCACCGACCTCAATGCTCGTTACATGGGTGGATGGGTGAAGTATATATATATAAAAATAAATAAATAAATAAATAAATAAATAAAAAGAAAAAGAAAAGGGGTGCGTTCTTAGCCTTTTATTTATGAGTAGTGTTGCTAAAGTTAGAGAAAAACCTTAGTTGGGGGGAGAATATAGTTTGACATACTATAACTGGAAGCTAAGCACCTTAACACTTAGATTTTTGTGGAAGATTAAGAGTTGATCCTTTGGGAGTGGAAATTATTTTGATACTCAAATTTGCATAATGCCCGCTCTTTGCATGTTGTGAGTTGTAAGTTATTTGATAACTCTTGTTGATGATTGAGTTTTGTATCCTTGACTTGCCATGTGAGAGTTTGATCCAATCATGCCACTTGATTATTTTTTGGAGTGATCAGCATGATTTTGTGAATTATTATTATCTATTTTTCTTTCTTTTTCTCTCCTTCATTGCTCAGGGACGAGCAATGTGTCAGTTGGGGGGAGTGATTACTACCCAAAAGTGCCATTTTACACCTTTAAGTCATTATGTTTTAAGCACTTTTGTGTAGTAATTCTTCACCTTTATTCCAATTGGCATGTTAAGGACCTACCAATGACTTCTAATCATATTTGTGGCTAGTTTTAGTGTTTTGACATCTTTTTGGATCATTAAGACAAGCCAACCAAAGAAGAAAATCAAAAGAGAAGCAAGGAGGAAATCTGAGGACAGCAGTTGTAGTGTTCTTTGGCACTTTTGGAGAACTTCCCGGAGTCCATTTTTTACATTCTATATACCGTTTCAAATCTCAAGAAGTCAATAATCCAACGCTTTAAACCGTGCACGATTTGGAGCTGAAACGAGGAAGTTATGACCTTCGGAAGAAAACTGCTTCAGGTGTGCGAAAATTTCGCACACCTCCTAAATGGTGTGCGAAAATTTCGCACACCTCCTAAATGGTGTGCGAATTTCGCACACCTGTGCGAAATCTCCTCTGTTTTTTGCCGACTCCACTTTAGATATTTTCTTAAGTTTCTTTTGATGTAATTTCCTTTCTTCTCCTTGTATCAAGCCAATGAAAAGCTTTGCTTTTGTAAAAACTATATAAGGGGTGGAAATCACCTCTTGAAGAGATGTAACCCGAGTGTTAAGCCAAACACTTAGCAATATACAGAGCACTCTTATTTTCTATTTTCTTGTTACTATTTTCTCTTTATTGGAAGCCAAACAACCTCTGAGGATGTTTTCTCAGAGGATGAGAGGCTAAACTCTTGGTTTCTTGGAGTGAAGGAAGCTAGGTGAAAAGTCCAGATGAAAAGGTGGAAAATGCTCGTGCATTAAATTCAGGTAGTTGAAGTTCATAAATGGCTTTTTAATCCAAAGTTTTGCTTTAAATCCCTTAGAATCACTTTGAATGGCCAATACATGGTAAGCTTCAGGTCTTTATGGATGCTTATTGCTAGATCCATATTAGTCTATTAGTTATCATGTACGAGCCATTGGAAAGTGGTTCAAGGTGAAGACCTATATAGTGTCTA
Organism: Vitis riparia; assembly: GCF_004353265.1. NCBI lineage: Eukaryota > Viridiplantae > Streptophyta > Magnoliopsida > Vitales > Vitaceae > Vitis > Vitis riparia. The sequence continues at coordinate 15,994,804 of NC_048445.1, forward strand.
AAGCCATTAATGGACCTTGACTACCATTTCTATTGATTTTTATGGATTAAATCTTCATTGTTAAACCTACACCGGTTCGGGAAATAACTATAGGTTAAATCTCCAATGCGAGGAGAAAAATCCGGAATTTTCCACTTTGCATTCTAAACTTGATCCTAGCAATCCTTAGCTCCGAGAAACTTTCTTTCTTCCATTTTTAATTAGTTTATGTTAATTTAGGTTCAAATACTTTCAAAACAAATTTTATTTTCTTTTTAAGCTTTAAGTTTTTGATAAAGGAAATCATTAAATTTAATTTCTAATCATGAGTATATCACTGGTAGAATGAAAACCCATCCCAGAGTTCGACCCTAGAGCCACTATACTATAGTAGTTTTGCTACACTAGTATGAGGTCATAGGTTTTATAAATGTGTTTGATTAAATGACCCGATTGGGTTATCCGCGAATCATGTGCCTTGATTTTGGTCCTCAGGGAGTAATCAACAAAATTTATAACCTATTACACCATGTACTAGGATAGCCTTAGCTAGCATAGCATAGTGGCTCTAGGGTCGTTCACTGGGATGGGTTTTCACTTCATAATTGATATTAATTCAAAGATGAATTGGTGCTTTTTCATTTCAAGGTTAGCTTTAAAAGAAAACATAATCTTATTTGAAAAGGTTGGTTTTAAGCTAACCAAAAATAATAGTAACTGATTTTAATTACAAAGAAAACTGTTTCTTGGAGTTTAGATCACTAGGCTCAGGTTCTTTATACAAAAAGGGAGTTCCGATCACTTGTTTCTTATCCTCGCATTAGAGAATTAACATATAGTTAATTCTCTAACCGGTGTGGTACAGATGCTTCCCTTTAATGGGTTTAAACACTAAATCCCTCTCACTGATGCATCTTGCAATGGCTCGTGCCTCTCACCTAGCATTTGCCATTCAAGGTGATCCTTAACCTTGGATTACCCGTCAAAAGCTCGCAAGAGATAACTAATGGATGTCTCCGTGGAGTCCAAAAGCTTGCCAAGTGTTGGCTATTCTAGAAAATCCTACCTTCAAACCACCTCCCAAAGGCTCGCAAGAGATAAACTAGTGCATCTCAATGGACGGAGACCACTTGCCTTACCAAGTGTGGGCCCAGGTGATTTAAAGGCGTTTTAAGTTAACTAAAAAGATAAAAACCATTAACGGGTCACACTTTCTCTTCATTAAAAACTAAAACAACAAAACTTCCAATTTATGCATGAGGAAACTTACCCGGCTTTCTTCACTCCAAGAGACGAAGAGCCTAGCCTCTCATCCTCTGAGGAAAAATCCTCAGAGTTTGATTGGCTAGAAAGAAAAATAACTAGAAAACAAAAATATGAAGGAAAAACATAGCAAGTGCTCTATAAAAATATATTTCTTCCTCTCATCGGATTACATGATGATCCTGTAAAGAAAATTACAAAACTATATATAAGGGGTTATTCACCCTTTGTTCTTACTTAAAGACTAAGGAATCCTATGATAGGTGGGTTACAAGGAGAGTTTGGGGATTTAGACATCAAATATCTAAAGCAAAATATCTCAAAATGTCGGTCATAAATATCGGGAAGCTTCAGGAGAAATTCCACAGCAAGAGGGCTGTGAAATTTCGCAGTAAAAGGACACCATTTTCGCAGCCCAAGGCTGATTTTGTAGCCGTGCAAAATTTTCCTTCAGCTTGGAGTGATTGGCTTCCAATGGCTGTAACTCCTTCATTTCAACTCCAAATCATACACCGTTTAAAGCATTGGATTATTGACTTCCTGAGCTTCGAAACGACATACAGCATGCATAAATTGAACTCCAAGAAGTGCTCCAAAAGTGGCTGACATGACTGTCATCTAGAATGCTTCATGTTAGATTTCTCTTTGCTTCCCCTCCTTGCATTCCGGATTTGCTTATGGCAAAGGACTTTAAAGCTTCGGTTCTTCATGTTTTTGAGCTTTCCATTGCTTTGCCATGGATTCCAAAGAACTCTCCTCAATCTTGGATTTGCTTTGGTGATCAAAAAGCTATTAAAACACCAAAACTTAACACAATTTGATTAGAATTGATTGCAAGGGTCCTTAACATGCCAATTGAGTTAAAAGGTAATAACTACTACTCAAAAGTGTTTAAAAGAGTTAATTACAAGCTATAAAATAGCAATTTTTGAGTAGTAATCACTCCACCTTTTCCTTAAGCTTTGCATGGGAAAAAGGGAATCAACAATGCATCAGAAATTCTTGAAGTGTTGAGGCAAGTGAAGGTCAACATCTGATTGCTAGACATAATCAAACAAGTGCCGACATATGCAAAATTCCTGAAGGACTTGTGCACCATCAAAATAGGGTTGAATGTGAATAAGAAAGCCTTCTTGACTGAGCAAGTAAGAGCCATCATACAGTGCAAGTATCTAGTGAAGTACAAAGATCTAAGCTGCCCTACCATCTCAATGATGATTTGAGAAAAGTTAGTGGAGAAAACTTTGTTAGACTTGGGGCTACCATACTCTGTCTACAAGCAATTGGGACTTGGTGAATTAAAGCTAACATCAATCACTCTATCTCTAGCAGATAGATCAGTGAAGATTCCAAGAGGGATGATTGAAGATGTCTTAGTTCAAGTTGACAATTTCTACTATCCACTGGATTTTGTTGTTCTTGATATGAACCCAATTTTCAAATGAACTAATTATGTTCCTATCATACTTGGAAGACCATTCCTAGCTACATCAAATGCAATCATCAATTGTAGGAATGGACTCATGCAACTCACGTTTGGCAACATGACATTGGAGCTCAATATCTTCTATATGTGCAAGAAGCCAATCAATCCGGAAGAAGAAGAAGATCCAGAAAAGGTGTGCATCATTGACACTTTAGTGGAAGAGCATTATAATAAGAAAATATAAGAGGAGTTGAATGAAAGTCTTAGGGATCTTGATGAAGGGTTACCTGAACCCTCATATTTGCTTGCTACTTTACCACCTTGGAGGAGGATAGAAGAAATTCTACCTTTGTTCAATGAGGAGGAGACACAAAAAGCTGTTAAAGAGGAGGCCCCAAAGCTTATTCTGAAGCCACTACCCACGGAGTTGAAGTATGCATACCTAGAAGAGAATAAGAAGTGCCCTATTGTTATATCTTCATCTCTTACCACTCCTCAGGAGGAATGTTTACTTGAAGTTCTCATGAGATGTAAGAAAGCAATAGGATGGCAAATATCTAACTTGAAAGGTATCAGCCCTTTAGTCTGTACACATTATATATACATGGAAGAAGAAGTTAAGCTAGTTTGTCAACCTCAAAGAAGATTGAATCCTCATATGCAAGAGGTGGTACGAGCTGAGGTTCTTAAGCTACTTCAAGCCGGTATTATCTACCCCATATTAGATAGCCCATGGGTGAGTCCTACTCAAGTAGTACCAAAGAAATCAGGGATCATAGTGGTGCAAAATGGTAAGGGAGAAGAAGTTGCTACACGCCTCACTTCAGGTTGGAGGGTGTGTATTGATTATAGAAAATTGAATGTTGTGACAAGGAAGGATCATTTTCCATTGCCATTTGTTGATCAAGTGTTGGAGAGAGTCTTAGGCCATCCTTTCTATTGTTTCTTGGACGGCTACTTCGGGTATTTTCAAATAGAAATTGATGTTAAAGACCAAGAGAAGACCACTTTCACATGTCCATTTGGAACATATGCCTACAGAAGAATGCCTTTTGGTTTATGCAATGCACCTGCAACATTCCAACAATGTATGTTAAGCATTTTCAGTGAAATAGTGGAGTGTATTATGGAAGTTTTTATGGATGATATCACCATATATGGAAGCGCATTTGAGGAATGCTTAGTCAACTTGGAAGCTGTTCTGAACCGATGCATTGAAGAGGACTTAGTGCTTAACTAGGAGAAATGCCATTTTATGGTACATTAAGGAATTGTCCTTGGCCACATCATCTCCAAGAAAGACATTGAAGTTGATAAAGCAAAGGTAGAACTTATTGTGAAATTGCCATCCCCAACAACTGTAAAAGGAGTAAGGCAATTCCTTGGCCATGCTAGGTTCTGCAGGAGGTTTATTAAAGATTTCTCTAAACTTTCAAAGCCTCTTTGTGAACTATTGGTGAAGGATGCTAAATTTGTATGGGATGAGAGATGTCAAAAGATTTTTAAGCAACTAAAGCAATTCTTGACAACTGCTCCAATAGTGAGGGCTCCTAATTGGCAACTACCTTTTGAAGTGATGTGTGGTGCCAGTGACTTTGCTATAGGAGCTGTTCTTGGTCAAAGAGAGGATGGAAAGCCCTATGTGATCTACTATGCAAGCAAAACATTGAACGAAGTGCAAAGAAACTACACAACCACAAAGAAATAATTGTTAGCTGTAGTTTTTGCCTTGGACAAATTTTGTGCTTATCTAGTAGGGTCTTTCATTGTGGTTTTCACTGACCACTCAACTTTGAAGTACTTATTGACAAAGCAAGATGCAAAAGCAAGGCTGATTAGATGGATTCTCTTACTACAAGAGTTCAATCTCCAAATCAAAGACAAGAAAAGAGTGGAGAATGTGGTAGCTGACCACATTTCAAGGCTGGCTATAGTGCATAATTCCCATGGTTTGCCTATTAATGATGATTTTCTGGAAGAGTCACTCATGTTGTTAGAAGATGCTCCTTGGTATGCTCATATTGCTAACTATCTAGTTACTGGTGAAGTTCCAAGTGAGTGGAAAGCACAAGATAAGAAGCACTTCTTTGCAAAAATTCATGCCTACTATTGCGAAGAACCTTTTCTTTTCAAGTATTGTGCAAATCAAATAATAAGGAAGTGTGTCCCTGAACAAGAGCAACAGGGGATCCTCAGTCATTGCCACGAAAGCGCATGTGGAGGCCACTTTGCCTCTCAGAAAACATCCATGAAGGTGTTGCAATCAGGTTTCAGTTGGCCTTCACTTTTCAAAGATGCTCACACCATGTGCAAGAGCTGTGATAGATGCCAAAGGCTTGGGAAGTTAACACGTAGGAACCAAATGCCTATGAACCCCATTTTAATAGTTGATCTTTTCAATGTTTGGGGCATTGACTTCATAGGACATTTCCCTATGTCTTTTGGTAACTCTTACATTTTGGTAGGGGTAGACTATGTTTCTAAATGGGTTGAGGCAATCCTGTGCAAACACAATGACCACAGAGTTGTTCTCAAGTTTCTCAAAGAGAACATATTCTCAAGATTTGGGGAGCCCAAGGCCATAATTAGTGATGACGGTACTTGATTACTACCCAAAAAGTGTTATTTTGCGCCTTTAATTCAATGTGTTTTAAGCACTTTTTTGTAGTAGTTCTCTATTTTTATTCCGATTGGCATGTTAAGAACCTAGCAATAACTTCTAATCATATTTGTGGCTAGTTTTAGTGTTTTGACAGCTTTTTGGATCATTAAGACAAGCCAAGCAAAGGAGAAAAGCAAATAGGAAAACAGAGGATAGCAGCTGCAGTCTTCCTTCGCACTTTTGGAGCACTTCCCAAAGTCCATTTTCTACATACTATATACCATTTCAAATCTCAGGAAGTCAAGAATCCAACGCTTCAAACCATGTATGATTTGGAGCTGAAATGAGGAAGTTACAGCCATTGGAAGCCGATCACTCCAAGCTGAAGGAAGAATTTTGCACAGTGTTGTGAAATCACCCTTTTGTTGCGAAATGATTTTGCAGCCTTTTTGCACAGTGCTATGGAATTCCCCCTGAAGTTTCACAACACATTGGAAGCCGAACACCGCAAGTTGAAAGACCACTTCGCAGCGGTGTGAAATCAGCCGTTTGTTGCGAAGTAATTTCGCAGCCCTTTTTGTGCATCTGAGAAATTTCGCAGACCACGTTTTCACCTGTGAAATGGTCCTTAGTCCTTCTTGATATTTGTGACCGACACTTTAAGATATTTTTCTTCATATTTTTGTGTCTAAATTTCCATTTTCTCCTTGTATTCAACCACTCATGTAATTCCTTAGCTAGGAAGTATCCAAGGAAGGGTAAATTACCTTCCAATATAAACTTTCTTGTAAACACTAAAAAGAAGACTCTCGGAGGACTCTTGAGGAGCTTGTTCCAGGAGATCCATCATATAGATATAATATATATAGAATCAAGGAACAGAGCACTTGCTCTGTTTTTCATATATATTCTTGTTTTCTCGTTAGTTTTCTTTCTAGCCAACCAAACTCTAAGGATTTTTTCTCAGAGGATGAGAGGCTAGGCTCTTCGTATCTTGGAGTGAGGAAAGTCGGGTAAGTTTCCACATGCATAAATTGGAAGTTTTGTTGTTTTAGTTTTTAATGAAGAGAAAGTGTGACCCGTTAATGGTTTTTATCTTTTTAGTTAACTTAAAACGTCTTTAAATCACCTGGGCCAACACTTGGTAAGGCAAGTGATCTCCGTCCATGGAGATTCACTAGTTTACCCCTTGCGAGCCTCTGGAAGGTGACTTGAAGGTAGGATTTTCTAGAATAGCCAACACTTGGTAAGCTTTTGGACTCCAAGGAGACATCCATTAGTTATCTCTTGTGAGCTTTTGATGGGTAATCCAAGGTTAAAGATCACCTTAAATGGCAAGTGCTAGGTGAGAGGTATGAGCCATTGCAAGGTGCATCAATGAGAGGGATTTAGTGTTTGAACCCATTAATGGGAAGCATCTGTACAACACCGGTTGGAGAATGAACTATATGTTAATTCTCTAATGCGAGGAAAAGAAACAAGTGACCGGAACTTCCCTTTTTGTAGGAGGAATCCGAGCCTAGTGATCTGAAACTCCAAGAAACACTTTTCTTTGTAAGTAAAATCAGTTACTATTTTTGGTTAGTTTAAAACCGAACCTTTTTCATTCAAACATTTTTATGTTTTCTTTTAAAGCTAACCTTGAAATGAAAAGGCACCAATTCAACTTTGAATTAATATCATTTGCAAAGTGAAAACCCATCCCAGTGAACGATCCTAGAGCCACTATGCTATAGTAGCTTTGTCTTTGCTACCCTAGTATATGGTGTAATAGGTTATAAATTTTGTTGATTACTCCCTCAATCAAGGAGCACCAGCTGGACACGAATCAGCTTAGACACCAATTGGGCATGAATCAAATGGCGTCGTTGCCGGGGATGGTGCCACTTTACAGAGATATCACCTTTCTAGAGTACTTGTGATCTTCATCACAAGTTTGGCGACTTTTCTTTTCCTTTTTACTAACTCTTTTTATTTCTTTATTTTTCTTTGTTCATATTTTAGTATATCTTTTATTTAGTTTTTAGTTAATCTTAATAATTTTCTTTTTTCTTTTTCTTTTATTTTATTTTGTTTTCTCTGTTTTTAATTCATAAATTGCTAGTTGTGCATGCCATGTGGAATACTAGATAGCAGAGAAAGCCATGAACTTCATGAGTTATGTGGCTGAAGTTTCAAGAGGTTGATCTGCCCACATGCAAGCTAGAGCATAAGGTAAAGAGTGAAACAGAGAAACAAAAGAGGGAAGAAATCAAAGAAAAGAGAAAGGGGAAAAGTACAGAGAAAGATGGCTATGATCTTAAATTAGATGAAGAACCACAGAGGATAGTCATCAAGGAAGAAATGATGAAGAAACACATGCATCCGCTTTTTCTCCAAGCTTTGTATGGGAAAATCATACAAAGCAAGTCTCAAGTGAAGGATGCTAACTTCATATGGGATCCAGGCAAGCTAAATCAGGATCAAATTTTTTGATGGACTTAGTCTTTCTAAAGACTAACTAGTCCATAGCTTTTTGTTTTATTTTTTACTTGTTTTAATTTTGATTTCAATGTTTTAAATTTTGATTTAAATGCTTTAATTTTGATTTCAAATGCTTTAATTCTAATTTGTTTTGATGTAATATATGTTTTTGGATGATCAAAATCAAGAGGAATTGCAAAGAAATTGAAAGGAAGTCTTTCGGAGCGAGAAAAGTGCAAAAACAGGGCAAAAACAAGGCAAAAATAGGGCAAAAACAGGGGTCTGCGAGATTTCGCAGCCTCTGCGAAATCGGCACTTTGCTGCGAAACCATTTCGCAACCTCAGGCCCCTCTCTGTGAAAATTTTCGCAGCTGCGAAACCACTTTTGGCACACGAGTGCCACTTCGCAGTACAGGAACCCTCATTTCGCAGTTGCGAAACGACTGCGAAGCTCCAAAGCATGAAAATTCCCAATTTCACAGTCAAAGCCCCATTCCGCAGGGAGTTTCACAGCTGCGAAACCACTTTTGGCACACGAGTGCCATTTTGCAGCACAGTGACCCTCATTTCGCAATTGCGAAACGGCTGCGAAATCCCAAAGCGTAAAAACTTCCAATTTCGCAGCCAAAGCTCCATTTCGCAGGGTATTTCGCGGCTGCGAAACCACTTTTTGGCACACGAGTGCCATTTGGAAGCCCCGTACACTCATTTCGCAGCTGCGAAATGGCTGCGAAACCTCCACACCTTAAAATCCTTCAGCGCGCACACCATGAACAGACATGTCACAACCGCACCCCCATTTTGGAAACTATTGGACACATTTCGATCACTTTATGAAGTTCATTTCATGCATACCATATATTGTTTGAAAGCTTGGGAATTCAGGAGTCCATAGCTTTAAACGATGCTCGATTTAGATTTGAAACGGAAAAGTTATGGCTGTTTGAAGGTGACTGTGCAAACCATGAGTGGAAATGTCGCACCTCCATTTTGCTACTGTTGGACACATTTTTGAAGCACTTTTTGGAGCTCAAATTATGCATACCATATCTCGTTTCAAAGCTTGGGAAGTCAGGAGTCCAGTGCTTTAAACGGTATGCGATTTGGAGGTGAAATGAAGAAGTTATGGCCATTTGAAGATGAGCATGCAAAGCTGAGCGGGAATTTCGCAGTCGAGACGCCATTTGGAAGGGAGTTTCACAGCTGCGAAACCACTTTTGGCACACGAGTGCCATTTTGCAGCACAATTCCCCTCATTTCGAAGCTACGAAATAGGCTGGGAAATTGCCCATTGGCTGCGAAAATATTTCTCCGCTGCGAAATCACCTCCAAGCTTCAAAATGGCTGCGAAATCACCTCCAAGCTTCGAAATGGCCTTCAAATTGCGAAATTGACTTGCAAAATGGAGGGAGGTTTGTAAAAACGCCTTGCAAAGCCAAGAGAAGTTGCTAAAATGCCAACAGAGCCCCACGACCATGCATATGAAGAGGAGAACCCGCGCACCCTGAGATCACACACATGAAGCCTTTCACTCCATTTCTGACCTCCTTAAACCATCAAATCCCATAGCTACCAACTGAGAGCTCCAGTTGAGGAGACTATGCCACCTAAGGAGACTTTTTATACCAGAACAAAGGCCAAAGTCTTGATCCAATCCACTCAAAAGGCCACCACAGATGCATCAGCTCCACAGGACTCTACCATTACTTGATCATCTCTTCATTTTTTGTATTTACATATTAGTATAGATAATTCCATGTTTTGATGTCTTATATTCTGAGATTGGATGTATTACTGATGATACATCATACATAGACATCATTTTTGTTTAAACTTGGCATTTTTCTATTTCCTCTACTCATTAACTCTTTTGTTTTTTTGAAACATGTGGTTTCTCCTATACGACTCAGACTCCATGTCACTCAGGAGGTACCACTTCCTCCATATTTTTCAATCGCTTTTGTCACATTGAGGACAATGTTCAGCTTGGTTGGGGGGAGAGTTGAGGAAGTAAGTATTGCTATTAATGCTAAGTTATTTTGGTAATTTAGTTGTTTTTTGTTTAATTTTTAAAATTTTTTAAGTTTTTATTCTACTCTCCATGGTTATTAAGGAAAAATTTTCAAAATGAAAAGGGAGAAATTGAATTTTTGTCTTTTTACTTGACTTAGAGTTTGTATTATGCTTATTAAAGTTGATGAATTGTTGAAACTTCTATTAAATTCAACCTTATTTCTTCCACTTGAAGCTATCCACACACTGTGCACAATAGGTTCCGAGTATAAGATGAAAAACTATTTCCCTCTTGACTTAGGAAAATTTAGACTTGGTACCTTTGACCTCATTTAATAGTGTTGGGACACCTTGTAAAAGGCCAATGAGCCTTTGAAAAAAAGAAGAAAGAAAGAAAAATATTTTACTTGCTTTGAAACCTGAGCAAGGTCTGAGGGGTATATGGTGAAAATCTTTAAAACCTGGTGCCCTAAGCCTTAATAGGTTGGGAGTCACCGACCTCAATGCTCGTTACATGGGTGAATAGGTGGAGTTTAACATATTGTAGGTGCTTGGGTATTAAAAATTCATTCTCAAAAGTCCGGGGTGAAATCTGAGGAGTTAGTGGTTGAAAAATCCTTAAAGCTTGATGCCCTAAACCTTAATTGGTTGGGAGTCATCGATGGACCCCCGTTACATGGACAATTTAGAAAAGAATGCCTTTAAGCTTTGCACTCCTACATGAAAAAAAAATTGTGAAAAAAGAGGTGTGTTCTTAGCCTATTGGAGGTTGATTAGTTTGCTAAGCTTTGAAAAGAACTAGGTTGAGGGGAGAGATTAGTTTGACATACTATATCCGGAAACTAATAAATAACACATAGATTTTTGTGGAAGAGTAAGGGTTGGACCTTTGGGAGTGGAAATTATTTTGAAGCTTAAATTTTCATAATGCCTACTCTTTATGAATTGTGACTAGGCAAATTATTTGATAGCTCCTATTGAAGTTTGAGTTTTATTTCTTTCATGTTCCATGTGAGAGTTTGATTAGTCATGCCACTTGATTATTTTTTGGAGTGATCAGCATGATTTTATAAAATATTATATTATCTATTTTTATTTATTTTTCTTTCCTTCATTGCTCAGGGACTAGCAATGTGTCAGTTGGGGGGAGTGATTACTACCCAAAAAGTGCTATTTTGCGCCTTTAATTCATTATGTTTTAAGCACTTTTGTGTAGTAGTTCTCCATTTTTATTCCAATTGGAATGTTAAGGACCTAGAAATAACTTCTAATCATATTTGTGGCTAGTTTTAGTGTTTTGACAGCTTTTTGGATCATTAAGACAAGCCAAGCAAAGGAGAGAAGCAAAGAGGAGAAAAGCAAAGAGGAAAATAGAGGACAGCAGCTGCAGTCTTCCTTCGCACTTTTGGAGTACTTCCTGAAGTCCATTTTCTACATACTATATACCATTTCAAAGCTCAGGAAGTCAAAAATTCAACGCTTCAAACCGTGTACGATTTGGAGCTGAAATGAGGAAGTTACAGCCATTGGAAGCCGATCACTCCAAGCTGAAGGAAGAATTTTGCACAGCGTTGCGAAATCACCCTTTTGTTGCGAAATGATTTCGCAGCCTTTTTGTACAGTGCTGTGGAATTCCCCCTGAATTTTCATGACACATTGGAAACTGAACACCGCAAGCTGAAAGACCACTTCGCAGCGGTGCGAAATCAGCCGTTTGCTGCGAAGTAATTTCGCAGCCCTTTTTGTGCATCTGCGAAATTTCGCAGACCACGTTTTCACCTGCGAAATGGTCCTTAGTGCTTCCTGATATTTGTGACCGACACTTTGAGATATTTTTCTTCATATTTTTGTGTCTAAATTTCCATTTTCTCCTCGTATTCAACCACTCATGTAATTCCTTAGCTAGGAAGTATCCAAGGAAGGGTAAATTACCTTCCTATATAAACTCTCTTGTAAACACTAAAAAGAAGACTCTCAGAGGACTCTCGAGGAGCTTGTTCCAGGAGATCCATCATATAGATATAATATATATAGAATCAACGAACAGAGCACTTGCTCTGTTTTTCATATATATTCTTGTTTTCTCGTTAGTTTTCTTTCTAGCCAACCAAACTGTAAGGATTTTTCCTCAGAGGATGAGAGGCTAGGTTCTTCGTATCTTGGAGTGAGGAAAGCCGGGTAAGTTTCCACATGCATAAATTGGAAGTTTTGTTGTTTTAGTTTTTAATGAAGAGAAAGTGTGACCCGTTAATGGTTTTTATCTTTTTAGTTAACTTAAAACGTCTTTAAATCACCTGGGCCAACACTTGGTAAGGCAAGTGATCTCCGTCCATGGAGATTCACTAGTTTACCCCTTGCGAGCCTCTGGGAGGTGACTTGAAGGTAGGATTTTCTAGAATAGCCAACACTTGGTAAGCTTTTGGACTCCAAGGAGACATCCATTAGTTATCTCTTGTGAGCTTTTGACGGGTAATCTAAGGTTAAAGATCACCTTAAATGGCAAGTGCTAGGTGAGAGGTATGAGCCATTGCAAGGTGCATCAGTGAGAGGGATTTAGTGTTTTAACCCATTAATGGGAAGCATCTGTACAACACCGTTTGGAGAATGAACTATATGTTAATTCTCTAATGCGAGGAAAAGAAACAAGTGACCGGAACTTCCCTTTTTGTAAGAGGAATCTGAGCCTAGTGATCTGAAACTCCAAGAAACACTTTTCTTTGTAAGTAAAATCAGTTACTATTTTTGGTTAGTTTAAAACCGAACCTTTTTCATTCAAACATCTTTATGTTTTCTTTTAAAGCTAAACTTGAAATGAAAAGGCACCAATTCAGCTTTGAATTAATATCATTTGTAAAGTGAAAACCCATCCCAGTGAACGATCCTAGAGCCACTATGCTATAGTAGCTTTGTCTTTGCTACCCTAGTATATGGTGTAATAGGTTATAAATTTTGTTGATTACTCCCTCAATCAAGGAGCACCAGCTGGACACGAATCAGCTGAGACACCAATTGGGCACGAATCAATACTCATTTTTGCAACAAGCCTTTTGAAACTCTCTTAGCCAAGTATGGGGTGAAGCACAAGGTAGCTAAACCTTATCATCCTCAGACTTCTAGGCAAGTTGAGTTAGCAAACAGGGAAATCAGGAATATATTGATGAAAATGGTGAACACGAGCAGAAGAGATTGGTCTGTTAAGCTCCATGATTCACTATGAGTATATAAAATAGCTTACAAGACTATTATTGGCATGTCTCCTTATCGCTTAGTCTATGGAAAAGCATGCCATCTCCCAATGGAAGTTGAATACAAGGCTTGGTGGGCAATTAAGAGGGTAAACATGAACTTGAATAGAGCCGGTATGAAGAGGTGCTTAGATTTTAATGAGATGGAGGAATTGAGAAATGATGCCTACATCAATTCCAAAATTTCAAAACAGAGGATGAAAAGGTGACATGATCAGTTAATCTCCAACAAAGAATTTCAAAAGGGACAAAGAGTCTTACTCTATGACTCTAAGCTCCACATCTTTCCAAGAAAGCTAAAATCAAGGTGGATAGGCCCTTTCATTATTCACCAAGTGCATTCCAATGGAGTAGTGGAACTACTCAATTCCAATAGCACAGACACTTTCAAAGTCAATGGCCACCATCTCAAGCCATTCATGGAGCCTTTCAATCAAGACAAGGAGGAAGTCAGTCTCCTTGAGCCACAACAATCTTAACCAAAAAGGGGTAGATGGACTTAGTCTTTCTGAAGACTAACCAAAGTCCATGTTTTTTTGTTTCAATTTTGTTGATTTAAAAGCTTTATTATTTGTTTTAATTTTAATTTTAGCTTTAATTTATTTTATTTTGATCTAACTTAGACTTTTTGGATGATCGAAATTAGGAGGAACTTCAAAAGAATTGGAGGAAAGCCTTAAAGAACCAAAGAAGGAGAAAAAGCTTGAAAAACAGAGCAGTATTTCAACTTGCGAAATCCTCAAAGCTCAAATTCGCAAGTCCACTATTCAACTTGCGAAAAATTTCGCAGCCTGCGAAAGCACTTCCAAGCACACATGTGCCATTTCCCAAGTTCATTTTCCATTTTCGCAGCCTGCAAATCAACTTGCGAAATGGGGCAACTTGCGAATCAACTTGCGAATTCCAGGGAACTTGCGAAAATGCCAACCATCATTTAAATCCATATTTAAACCCCTAATTTCTTCCATTTTCATTTTGCACAGCCATTCCAAGTTGTAAAAAAACCCTATCAAGTTGCGAATACCCAAATTCTAGAGCATCTTCTTCTTCTTCATTGGAAGCCCTGAGGTCGTGCGTTTGAAGAGGAAACACCTCCGCGCACCCAACACGCACCCTGTGGAACACAAGCCAAGCAATTCCTCTCCATTTCAACCATATCCAAGACAAGAGGAGCCCATGCCGCGTCTCCATCAACTTGCAATCCAAGGCCAAGAGCTTCACTTGCGCGGGATTCCACATCTGAGGCCCCGCAAGCCCCTGCCATTCCACCTTCTGAGGGTGGAGTGCCATCTAACCCTCCTCAGTGCAGATATGAGACAAGGAGACCATCCACTATATCTGGGGCAAGGACTTCACGCCCCAAGAGATTAGTTCGTCGCCCTCCTACAAAGAAAGCTAAAGTTTCAGGCCTAGGAGAGTCATCTGCACCTCCATAGCCTCAACCGCCTGCTATAGAGTCTCAGATTCCTTCTGGGATGACTCTAGAAGCAATTATCAGGCGACCTATGGTTACACAGCCACCTATTGAGGGAAATTTGGATTGCAGAGCCAGGTCATTCCAGTCTGAGCTATGTTTTGATATGGAGACTTTCAGACAACAGACGGAGCTTAGAGATTCATTCCACCTACTGCAGAAATACCATTTGGAGCACCTAATGACTTCTATGGACTTCTTTTATCCCAGAGTAGCACTAGACTTCTATCAGTCTATGACTACTCGTCGCATCCGGAATCCTAATGTCATCCACTTCACTATTGATGGACGCCATGGTATCCTTGGAGCTAGACACATTGCAAAGGCCCTGCATATTCCATATGCGCCTATGAGTCTAGTAGATTTTAGAGAGTGGCCCCATTTTTCTCAGAGGGACATGGTCCGTATATTGTCTAGGGAGACCTCTACATGCTCATTTCTTCTTAAGAAGGAGCTTCCACATAGGATGCTCCTTGTAGATATGGTGTTGCGCTCCATAATATTTCCACTTCAGAATATGGTGCAGAGGAGAGGAGCTTTATTGGAGGCTTTATTCCGGATATCAGAGGGTTTCTACTTTGGCCCTCATCATTTGATTATGACCTCTCTTCTCCACTTTGAAGAGAAGGTCCACATGAAGAAGCTCCAGAGAGCAGATGTCATTCCATTACTTTTTCCCAGGCTACTCTATCAGATATTAGAGCATTTGGGCTATCCTTCTGAACCTCAACTTGAGCACAGTCGCATTTGCCGAGAGCTATTCACTCTTGACAAATGAAATCGTTTAACGACCTATGTTGCACCTCCAGGAGCCCCAAATATGCCAACACCTCTAGAGCCACCATAGGATGAGTAGCCACGATAGGCACAACAGGCACAATAGGTACAACAGGCTAAGATACCTACAGAGATCATACCACCTTCCCCTACATCACCTTCTACAGTGCCCACGCCTAAGGCTACATCTTTTGCTCCTCCTTCCACTCCTGAAGCTCCACCAGTTGTACCAGCTACATCAGCACCTCCTCCATCTGAGTCATCTATCACCATTTCCACTTTAGAGTTTAGAGGCTTACGTCATACATTGTAGACATTGAGCACCACTCAAGGTGCTCTCTTCTAGCAGATGGCAGTCATACGTGCACATCAGGATCAGCTTATTGCCATGCAAACCTAGCATACTGCCATCCTTAGTCAGATACAACAACATCTGGGTATTCTTCCACCACCTGAGCATGATATGCCTGGCCCATCAGAGCTTACGCTCCATCTGAGGAGTTTACTCCAGCTGAGCAAGCTATACCTCATGAGGAGACTACTACAGCAGAGGTCGAGACTCCTATCTAGAGCACTCAGGAGACCACAACAGAGCCATCGTCTCCACATGATCCTCCCACCACTACTTGATCATCTATCTACTTTTTGTATTTACTTATTATAGTAGAACTATTAATCCCATGTTTTTGATGTTTTATATACTAGGATTGGATGTATGACTTGTGCATATTTCATATTGTACTTTCTTATAGTAATACATATCCATCATTTTTTAGTATACTTGGCATATTTTTATTTATTTCCTCTACTCATTATTTTTTTGTTGTTTTTTGAATCATGTGGTTTCTCTTATACAATTCAGACTCTATTCCACTCAGGAGGTACCACTTCCTCTCTTTATTTTCAATTGCTCTTCAAACATTGAGGGCAATATTCAACATGGTTGGTTGGGGGGGGGGGGGAGTTGAGGAAGGAAGTATTGTTTATAATGCTAGGTTATAAATGGTAATTTAGTTACTTTTTGTTTAAATTAATTTTTTTTTAATACTCTTCATGGTTATCAAGGAAAAATTCTCAAAATGAAATGGGAGAAATTGAATTTTTGTCTTTTTACTTGACTTAGAGTTTGTATTATGCTTATTAAAGTTGATGAATTGTTGAAACTTCTATTGAATTCAATCTTATTTCTTCCACTTTAAGCTTACCACACACTGTGCACACTAGGTTCCGATTATAAGATGAAAAACTATTTCACCCCTTGACTTAGGAAATTTTAGACTTGGTACCTTTGACCTCATTTTAATAGTGTTGGCACACCTTAGAAAAGGCCAATGAGCCTTTGAAAAGAGAAGAAAAAGAAAAAAAAATGTTTTACTTGCCTTGAAACCCGAGCAAGGTCTGAGGGGTATATGGTGAAAATCTTTAAAACCTGGTGCCCTAAGCCTTCATTGGTTGGGAGTCACCGACCTCAATGCTCGTTACAAGGGTGAATAATTGGAGTTTAACATATTGTAGGTGCTTGGGTATTGAATTCCAATCTCAAAAGTCCGAGGTAAAATCCGAGGAGTTAGTGGTCGAAAGATTCTTGAAGCTTGATGCCCTAAACCTTAATTGGTTGGGAGTCATCGATGGACCCCCGTTACATGGACAATTTAGAAAAGAATACCTTTAAGCTTTGTACTCCTACAAGAAAATAAAAGTGTGAAATAAATGAGGTGCATTCTTAGCCTATTGGAGGTTGTCAGTTTGCTAAGATTTTAAAAAGAGCTAGGTTGGGGGAAGAGATTAGTTCAGTATACTATATTTGGAAACTAATAAGTAACACTTAGATTTTTGTGGAAGAGTAAGGATTGACCCTTTGGGAGTGGAAATTCTTTTAAATCTTAAATTTGCATAAGGCCTTCTCTTTATGAATTGTGATTAGGCAAGTTATTTGATAACTCTTGTTGAAGTTTGAGTTTTAAATCTTTAATGTTCCATGTGAGAGTATGATCATCATGCCACTTGAAATTTTTTGGAGTGATCAGCATGATGTTGTAAATTATAGTACTGTTTATTTTTATTTTTCTCTCATTCATTGCTAAAGGACTAGCAATATGTCGGTTGGGGAGAGTGATTACTACTCAAAAAGTGCTATTTTATAGCTTGTAATTAACTCTTTTAAACACTTTTGAGTAGTAGTTATTACCTTTTAACTCAATTGGCATGTTAAGGACCCTTGCAATCGTTTCTAATCAAATTGTGTTAAGTTTTGGTGTTTTTCATAGCTTTTTTATCACCAAAGCAATCCAAGAATGAGGAAGATCTTTGTATAGTTCATGGCAAAGCAAGTTGAATCTCAAATTCATGAAGAAACTAAGCTTTGGAGCTTCATAACCCATTGCCAAAGACAAACGAGGATGCAAGGAAGAAAATCACAGAAGATATCAACCATCCAGTAATTTCGCAAGTTGTGGAATCCAACTTGCGAAATTTTCGCAACTTGCGAAATAGGAAGAGGAAAGGAATCGATGCAGGACAAAGAGCTGATTAGTTGCAGGACAATTTTGCAACTTGCGAAACCACAATTTCAACTTGCAAAATGGACAATTTCAACTTGCGAAATTTTTGCAAGTTGCATTTGAACTTGCGAAATCCACCTGTAATCTGAGATATTTGCACACCGACTCCGTTTGATGTTTGTCTTCAGATATTTGTGTGTAAACCCCTATTTTCTCCTTGTAACCCACCAATGACTAGTTTTCTTGGTTGGAAAATTAGTAGGAGGGGTGAATAGCCTCTCTATATAATATCTATTGTAATTTTATTTAAAAAAAAAAATCTCGGGGGAGTTTTACTCGGAGACGAACTTTGTATAGTTTTTTAGAAAGTAATACACAGAGCTCTGCTCTGCCTTACCTTCTCTTTTTGTTTTCTCTTTTATTTTTATTTCTAGCAAATCAAACTCTGATGATGTTTTCCCAAAGGATGAGTGGCTAGGCTTTTTGTTTCTTGGAGTGAAGGAAGATAGGTAAGGTTCGGGATACAAAAGTGGAAGTTTCGTTGTTTCAATTTTTAATGAAGAGAAAGTGTGACCCGGTAATGGTTTTTATCTTTTTACTTAACTTAAAATCCCTTAAAATCATCTGATCCAACACTTGGTAAGGCAAATGGACTCCGTCCATTGAGATCCACTAGTTTATATCTTGCGAGCCTCTAGGAGGTGGTTTAAAGGTAGGATTATCTAGAATAGCCAACACTTGGTAAGCTTTTGGACTCCTATGAGACATCCATTAGTTATCTCTTGCGAGCTTTTGATGGGTAATCCAAGGTTAAGGATCACCTTGAATGGCCAATACCAGGTGAGAGGTATGAACCATTGCAAGATGATTAAGTGATAGGGATTTAATGTTTGAAACCATTAAGGGGAAGCATCTGTACCACACCGGTTCAGGAAATAACTATATGTTAAATCCCCAATGCGAGGAAAAGATCCAAGTGATTGGAATCTCCCTTTTTGTATAAGGAACCCGAGCCTAGTGATCTAAAACTCCAAGAAGCACTTTTCTTTGTAAGTAATTTCAGTTACTTTATTTTTGGTTTCACTTAAAACCAACATTTTCACACATACTTATGTTTTCTTTTAAAGCTAACCTTGAAAAGAAAAAACACCAATTTAGTTTTGAACTAATATCAGTTGTAATTTGAAAACCCATCCCTGTGGACGATCCTAGAGCCACTATGCTATGCTAGCTAATGCTACCCTAGTATATGGTGAAATAGGTTTATAAATTTTGTTGATTACTCTTGTCTGAGGACTGAAATCAAAGCACACCAGTTGATTGAACACCAATCAACAGGGCATACACTAGCTGGGCACGAATCAAAAGGAGAAATGAAACAAATTTTGTTGCTTCCCGAATTTTATCCCCTTGATACTGTCCAGAAACATAGTATTTATTGATCAATTGTTAATTTGTTACCATATATACTAATGAGGAATGAAACTGGTAGAGAACTTTTCATATATTACTTTTGGGACACCAAATCAAGATGCATAATGTTGTTGCTAAGATTTCAAGTGGTAAAAGAAATTATATTAATTGCGAAACAAAAACATTAGCAATTAGATTAAGATACAGAAATCTCATTCTTTTAAAGGTGATTTAAACCATTTATAGTTTGACTATTTGAGAAATCGGTATACTTGACTTCTCTTTGGTTTGTTGATTACTACTCAAAAAGTGCTATTTGATAGCTTGTAATTAACTCTTTTAAACACTTTTGAGTAGTAGTTATTACCTTTTAACCCAATTAACATATTAAGGACCTTTGCAATCATTTCTAATCAAATTCTGTAAGTTTTGGTGTTTTTGTTAGTAATTTGATCACCAAAGCAATCCAAGATTGAGGAGAGTTCTTTGGAATCCATGGCAAAGCAACGGAAAGCTCAGAAACATGAAGAACCAAATTATTGAAGCTTTAAAGTCCTTTGCCATAAGAAAATCCGGAATGCAAGGAGGGGAAGCAAAGAAATCTAACATGAAGCATTCTAGATGACATTCATGTCAGCCACTTTTGGAGCACTTCCTGGAGTTCAATTTATACATGCTATATGTCGTTTCGAAGCTCAGGAAGTCAACAATCCAATGCTTTAAATGGTGCGCAATTTGGAGTTGAAATGAAGGAGTTACAGCCATTGGAAGATGATCACTCCAAGCTGAAGGAAAATTTTGCACGGCTGCGAAATCAGCCTTGGGCTGCGAAAATGTTGTCCTTTTGCTGCACAATTTCGCAGCCCTCTTGCACGCACAGCTGCGGTGTTCTCCTAAAGCTTCCCGATATTTGCGAC
The DNA here is from genome assembly GCF_004353265.1 of Vitis riparia. NCBI lineage: Eukaryota > Viridiplantae > Streptophyta > Magnoliopsida > Vitales > Vitaceae > Vitis > Vitis riparia. Next base: position 16,014,877 of record NC_048445.1, read on the forward strand.
CGACATTTTGAGATATTTTGCTTTAGATATTTGATGTCTAAATCCCCAAACTCTCCTTGTAACCCACCTATCATAGGATTCCTTAGTCTTTAAGTAAGAACAAAGGGTGAATAATCTCTTATATATAGTTTGTAATTTTCTTTACACAATATCATAATGTAATCAGCGAAAGGAAGAAAAATATTTTACAGAGCACTTGCTTTGTTTTTCCTTCATATTTTTGTTTTCTCGTTATTTTTCTTTCTAGCCAATCAAACTTTGAGGATGTTTTCTCAGAGGATGAGAGGCTAGGCTCTTCGTCTCTTGGAGTGAAGAAAACCGGGTAAGTTTCCTCATGTATAAATTGGAAGTTTTGTTGTTTTAATGTTTAATGAAGAGAAAGTGTGACCCGTTAATGGTTTTTATCTTTTTAGTTAACTTAAAACGCCTTTAAATCACCTGGGCCAACACTTGGTAAGGCAAGTAATCTCCCTCCATTGAGATGGACTAGTTTACCTCTTGCGAGCCTTTGGGAGGTGGTTTGAAGGTAGGATTTTCTAGAATAGCCAACACTTTGTAAGCTTTTGGACTCCACAGAGACATCCATTAGTTATCTCTTGCGAGCTTTTGACGGGTAATCCGAGGTTAAGGATCACCTTGAATGGCAAATGCTAGGTGAGAGGCATGAGCCATTGCAAGGTGCATCAGTGAGAGGGAATTAGTGTTTGAACCCATTAAGGGGAAGCATCTGTACCACACCGGTTAGAGAATTAACTATATGTTAATTCTCTAATGAGAGGAAAAGAAACAAGTGACCGGAACTCCCTTTTTGTACAAGGAATCTGAGCCTAGTGATCTAAACTCGAAGAAACACTTTTCTTTGTAATTAAAATCAGTTACTATTATTGGTTAGTTTAAAACCAACCCTTTTTTCACTCAAATATCTTTATGTTTTCTTTTAAAGCTAACCTTGAAATGAAAAAGCACCAATTCAACTTTGAATTAATATCAATTGTGAGGTGAAAACACATCCCAGTGAACGACCCTAGAGCCACTATGCTATGCTACCTAAGGCTATCCTAGTACATGGTGTAATAGGTTATAAATTTTGTTGATTACTCCCTTCTGAGGACCACAATCAAGGAGCACCAGCTGGACACGAATCAAATGGTACCACTTTCAGGGACCATTGAGAGGACATGAATCAGCTGAGACACCAATTGGGAACGTATCATTTGTCCCCTCAAGGATACAATAATCTAAGTGATTTGTGGCATAGCTTACATTGATATGCATAAAGCATATAACTTAAAGCTTCACAAAGAAAACTTTTTTTTTTGCCAAGAGACAAAAAAAAAAAAAAAAAAAAGGAAGGCAGAAGATGACTAAAAAAATGTGTTAAGTTATATGACATTAGGAGGAGGATTCAAGACTCGTCATAAAGTTTGAAATCTTCAACAATTTCAAAAGAATTCAATTTCTTAAATTTTTATAAGCTAAATCCCATTCACATAAATGATATTTAATACATTTCAATTTCAATAATTTTACATTTGTAACTACAAATTTAATAACCCATTATGCCAACTTTAAACTTTGTAACTTTCATATATAACAATAGTGTTAGTAACTAGTTTAGATTGACAACTTTGTTCCAAATATTCTTGGATCTGACTTTAATATTTAATAACTTCATGTGATTTACATTGGCCTTGAAAACTTTAAATTATTGTTAATTCCTCCTTAAGTTCATTCAAGTAACTATGCTTGAGTTTGTTCAGAGAATAATGACATTAAAAGGTGTATGTCAATTTTTATTAGATGATGTAAAAAAAAAAAAACAAATGGATTTTGGTGACAAGTGATCAAGTGATCCTTATGAATGCTTAAGCACTCATAAGCACTATTACATATTTTTATTAATTTTCTAATTCCAATTTTTTCATGAAAATTATTCAACAAACTATATAGAGAATCAAAATATTTAATTTCTAAAATTTTGAAGATTTTCAAAATTTGATAGAATCCACATATAAGTGAAGTGGAACTTCAAGGTACGAAGAATGTGAGGATCTCTCACATTCTTTATACCCTTCCTCACATTCTTCGTACCTTCTCCAATTTTTTAGTGTTTTAATTTTTTAATTTTGTTTAGGATAATTTACATTATTTCTAAGCTTAATTAATACCAATAAACAATATTATTGCATTTCTAAGTGGAAAAAAAAAATTCAAAAAATTATAAAATTTCGAGGGTACGAAGAATGTGAGGGAGGATACGAAGAATGTGAGGGGATTGAATCTCCATTTCCCTGAACTTTTAAAAACTTTTTTGGACCTCATATTGCTTGGATATTGATTGGATAGGTTGATTATACTTAGAGGGTGTTCAATTGATGCTTGAAAAAAATCAAAATCGAAAAATACTATGAAATTAGTAAGGATATGAAGAAAGTGAAGAATCCTCATATTCTTTGTACCCTCCTGAATCTCCACTTCTTTGAACTTTTTTTTTTATAAAAAAAGTGGACCTCATATGGCTTGGATATTGATTAGATAGGTTAATTACACTAAGGGGGTGTTCAATTGATGCTTGAAAAAATCAAAATAAAAAAATTCTAAAAAAAATAGCAAGGATACAAAGATTGTGAGGAATCCTCACATTCTTCGTACCCTCCCAAATCTCCATTTCTTTGAACTTTTTTTTTTATTTAAAAAAAATGGTCCTCATATGGCTTGGATATTGATTAAATAGGTTAATTATACTTAGGGGGTGTGGAATTGATGACCAGAAAAAGTGAAATTCAAAAATACTAAAAAATTAGCATGGGTATGAAGAATGTGAGGAATTCTTGCGTTCTTCATACCCTCCACTTCTTTGAACTTAAAAAAATAAAATTGAACATCATATGACTTTGATATTGATTAAATAGGTTAATTACACTTAGTGGGTGTGGAATTGATGCCCGAAAGAATCAAAATTGAAAAATACTAAAAAATTAGTAAGGGTATGAAGATTGTGAGGAATCCTCACATTCTTCATGCCCTACCAAATCTCCACGTCTTTCATTTTTTTTTAACCTCATATGGTCTGGATATTAATTAAATATGTTAATTACACTTAGGAGGTGTGAAATTGATGATTAGAAAAATTAAAATATAAAAATACTATAAAAAAAAATTAGCAATGAGTGTGGAATTCCATATTGTTAATAATTATATATATATATTTTTTGTATTTTCAATATTTCAACCAATATTTTATGTAATTAAATTTAAAATATAATAAAGAATTTATTAATACAATTTTCAATTAATAATTAGTGCACAACTATTTTAATTTTTAAACAATTTATACATATTTAAATTTATTTAATTTATTTTCATATTTTTATAAAAGTGTAGTTACACTTACAATTCATTGGAATTATTCAATTTTCTTTTCACTTCAAAAACCAAAATTATATTGCTTTTCACACTTTCAATATTCATCCAATTTTTTCCAGAAATAATTTCAAATTAAAATAAAATAAATGAACTAATTCTCAATTTATAAATTATATCACCAAATTATTTTTTTTACAATATATAGTTTATTTCAAATTTTATTTTTCTTCACTTTTAAGATTTATCATTTTATATTACAAAATAAAATAAATTGCAATTTCCCTTTCACAAAATTTTTATTTTTACAAAATATTCAATGTTTTCCAACTTTTATAAAATAATTCTTGAAATTATATAATTGGTTGTTGTAAAGATTTTAATTTTTTGTGGTGAATAGGATTAATTTCTTGGGAGACCCGATTGGTAACCTATAGACTAAGTTTTTTCCTTTATTTTTTTATTTACATAACCTTCACATGTGGCTTATTGCCATTGGTGGAAAATTGTGGGTATGGTAAGATTTCAGTACAAAGCATGACCATATATATATATGGGTATGGTAAGATTTCGGTACAAAGCGTGACCATATATATATATATATATACAAGGCTATTTCAAGGAAGGTGTATGTCTGGAGTATATGATATACAACTACAACCCTTATATATGTATATTACAGCTTGGGTACTGAGCAAGAGGGCATGTAAGCAGTCTGGCCATGGATGAAAAAGAAGAAAAGCAAAGTCAAACCCACATTCATGGCCAATTGGTAGAGATAAACAACAATTAGGAGAAACGAATACTTCACAAAGAAACAAAAGCGCAGAATCTAACAACTGGGTTTGCGGTCGTCCAAGCTTTATAATTTAGTCTATTATTATATTTCACCCATTGGGTCCATGAAGAGCTATTACATGGATATCCTGCAGAAATATGTGCCAAAGTCCTCCTAAAGGCCAAGACGTTTGATGATATGCTATATTAAAGCAAAGATACGTGGGCGAGCAAACGAAAAGTAGTACGGCAAAAAGGGGTCATAAATAAGGGATGCTTATTTATGGTCGTGAAAACATCAGTGTACAACAAATAAACCCAACAATTAATAATTAATATAAATTAAAACAATAAATAAAAATTAATATATGAATAATCTTACTTATGAAATGCTCGTGGATCCCTTAAAACATCAATAAGCAATCTGAAATCTTTAGTTTGATTCAAAAAGTCATGCAAGACACGTGCAATATTATTATGGATAAACTGAAGATCTAGTCCACATATTGTCATCACATGACCTTGTGATTTTTCCTCTACCATTCACCACTGCTTTATTATCCATACCAAATTCATCTTCCAGCTTCTTTGATGATACCAAGTATTGAATAGTTTCAAACATGTCACCGGATAGGAAATATTAACTAAATAAAAATAAAATAAAAAACCATAAAAAGTAAATAAAATATTTATTACAAAAATACCGTAGAATTGATATCAATTCTTGCATAAGTCTATGTCTGATTACAAGTTGGTGTTGTCGTATCCAATGTGGAGTTAAAAAAATATTATACGTTGTCCACATTTTACAAAACTATGATAGCCAAATAAAACATACTGCTTATCCAAAGTTCCCTCAATATCATAAGGATGAAATTCTCTGCTATTTGGATGCACCGTTTTCAAAGTCACCAACCTAAAATAATTTCCTTTTGCTTGCGCTTCATATATATTGTCTTTAATATGTTTGACATGATAGTAGCTAATAGTGCTACGGACGTTGAACCTGTCATTAATATCAATCATTCGTAAAAAAAATATATAGTAATTTTTTTCACAATCTATCCACTGTACATTGAGACTCTCAATGTGTTAGAAAAGTTAATAAGGAAAATAAAAGAATGGCATAAGTATGTTGTATGTAACACTTACTCTTAATCACATTTATGTGAAATGCTAGTAGCATATCGAATACCATCCCAAGAAAACCAAGCCAAAGAAGGTTTAACTCTTCGTTTAAAACTTGAGCATTTCCCTATACTACATTAACACATACATCTTTAAGATTTATATAAAAATTAATAATGTATAAATAAATCAGAAATAGATTAAAATTGCCACGACATCATGAGATACAAGATTCCCCATGAAGAAAAAAATTGACCAAGGGTAATTTGAATAATGAGAACTTGGCCATGTCAAAACCCTTTACAATTCTTAGCTATAATTTGGTCTATTATTAATTTTCACCCATTGGGTCCATGAAGAGCTATTACATGGATATCCTACAGAAATATGTGCCAAATTCCTCCTAAAGGCCAAGACATTTGATGATATGCTATATTAAAGCAAAGATACGTGGGCGAGCAAACGAAAAGTAGTACAACAAGAAGGGGTCATAAATAAGGGATACTTATTTATGGTCGTGAAAACATCAGTGTACAACAAATAAACCCAACAATTAATAATTAATATAAATTAAAACAATAAATAAAAATTAATATATGAATAATCTTACTTATGAAATGCTCGTGGATCCCTTAAAACATCAATAAGCAATCTGAAATCTTTAGTTTGATTCAAAAAGTCATGCAAGACACGTGCAATATTATTATGGATAAACTGAAGATCTAGTCCACATATTGTCATCACATGACCTTGTGATTTTTCCTCTACCATTCACCACTGCTTTATTATCCATACCAAATCCATCTTCCAGCTTCTTTGATGATACCAAGTATTGAATAGTTTCAAACATGTCACCGGATAGGAAATATTAACTAAATAAAAATAAAATAAAAAACCATAAAAAGTAAATAAAATATTTATTACAAAAATACCGTAGAATGTATGGGAGAGACAACCTGACCTTTGATGAGGTGCAATCCATTTTGCATGCTAGAGAATTACAAAAACAAGAAGAAACCAAGGATGAGTCGAGTGAGGGTTTAAACATCAAAGACAGATCTGACAAAGGAGAAAAGAAGGGCAAGAATTCAAGGGCTAAATCAAAATCCAGACCAAGAAGTTCAAGTGTTTTATCTGTCATAAGGAAGGGCACTTCAAGAAGGATTGCCCGGATAGGAGACAAAACATAGTCAAGAAAACTGTGAATGATGGTGATGCTACTGTGATTTTGGATGGATATGATAGTGTTGAGGTGCTAAATGTGGTAGAGGTGGACTCGGTCTAGGAGTGGATACTTGATTCATGGTGCTCTTTTCACATGTGTCCTATCAAAGCTTGGTTTCAAGACTTTAAAGAAGTTTATGGAGGTCATGTCCTGCTGGGCAATAATAAACATTGCAAGATTCTTGGTACTAGTACTGTCAGGATCAAGCACTATGATGGCATTGAAAGAGTTCTTGAAGATGTTAGGTATATACCCGAGTTAAAAAGGAACCTTATCTCACTTGGAATGTTGGACAAGTCAAGATATACATTCAAGTCAAAACCTAACTATTTGAGAGTGGCTAGAGGCTCACTTACTATCATGAAAGGGACAATTAAAAATGGGTTGTATACCCTTATAGGCCAGACTGTGACATGCAAGGTTTCTACTGTGCTGAAGGAGGATGTGGGGATAACCAAGCTATGGCATCAGAGGCTTGGTCACATCAACTACAGGGGACTACAAGAGCTGCAGAAGCAAGGGGTGCTGGGAAACTACAAGCTGACAAATTTGCCTTTTTATGAACACTACGTGTTTGGCAAGGTTACAAGGGTGAAGTTTGCCAAAACAGTACATGAAACACAAAACCAGTTGGACTATATACACTCTGACTTGTGAGGACCATCACGGGTACTGTCGTTAGGTGCAACAAGGTACTTTTTAACTCTTATTGATGATTACTTTAGGAAAGTGTGGATTTATTTTCTTAAAAATAAAAGTGAGACTTTCTTAAAGTTCAAAGAGTGGAAAATTCTTGTTGAAACTCAAGTAGGCAGAAAAGTGAAGAAGTTGAGAACAAATAATGGACTTGAGTTCCTACCAAATGATTTAATTCATTTTTTTCAAAAGGAAGGCATAGCTACAGATAAAAATGTTAGATATACACCTCAACAAAATGGCTTTGCTGAGAGTATGAATAGGACCACTTTGGAGAGGGTGAGATGTATGCTGTCAAGTTTAGGGTTGTCAAAGGTTTTCTAGACTGAGGTTGAGGTTGCAAAAAAAGTTGTCCATTTGATCAATAGGAGCCCATCATCAGCATTACAATTCAAAACCCCTCAAGAAAAGTGGACTGGGAAAGTTGTAGATTATCAATATCTCAAATTTTTTAGGTGCACAGCTTATGTACACACCAAAACAGATAAGTTAGAACCATGGGTTGTAAAGTGTATTTTCTTGGGGTATCCGAAAGGAGTTAAAGGTTACAAGTTATGGATAGAAACACAAGGCAAAGGGAAGTGTATAATCAGCAGAGATGTAACTTTTAATGAGCAAGATATGCCAAAACAAACTCCAGCCAAAGATGTGGAAGGGTCAAATCAGTTGCAATTTGAAGTGGAGCATGAGACTTTGCAACCTAAAAAGTCTACAGAGAAAGTTCAAGAAGAAGTAGTACAAGAAAGACTAGATGAACCAACTCAACGATTGGAGTCCTATAGTCTGGAAAAAGATAGGCAGAAAAGACAAGTTAAACCTCCCAAGAGGTATGGTCAAGCTAAGATGACAACATTTGCATTGAGTGTAGCTAAAGAAATAGTGGATATGGAGCCAAAAATGTACCAAGAAGCCATCAATAGCAATGAGGCTGATCAATGGGTAAAATCTATACAAGAGGAGATGGATTCCTTGAGGAAAAATGAGACTTGGGAATTGGTCACTAAACCCAAGGATCGAAAGCTAGCAGGCTCCAAGTGGGTTTTCAAAAGAAAGCAAGGGACACTACGGGAGGAGGCTCCAAGGTACAAGGCAAGGTTGGTGGCTAAGGGATTTTCACAAAAGGAAGGTGTTGACTATAATGAGATATTTTCTCCTATAGTAAAAAATAGTTCAATCCGATTGCTGGTGGCTTTTATAGCTCATGAAGACTTGAAGTTAGATCAACTGGATGTGAAGACAACATTCTTCCATGAAGAACTTGATGAGTTGATTTATATGCAACCACCCAAAGGCTTTGGGGAAGGAATCAAGGATGGTCAAGTATGTTTACTTAAGAAATCTCTTTATGGCCTAAAGCAATCACCTAGGCAATGGTATACAGGATTTAATAAGTACATGCTAGATATTGGTTTCAATCAGAGCAGCCATGATGGATGTGTATATTTTAAGCTAACTGAAGGCAGCATGGTATATCTTTTACTATATGTGGATGACATGCTGGTGGCATGTAAGGAGATAAGACACTTGGAGCAGGTCAAAGAGATGCTTAAGGCTAAATTTGAAATGAAATATCTTGGTTCAGCCAACAGGATTTTGGGAATGAAGATAGAAAAAGATAGGAGCAAGAGGGTACTTAGGTTATCTCAAATTCATACATCTCAAAGGTACTAAGCAAATTTGAGATGAATAATGTAAAGACAGTGAGTACTCCTCTAGGACAGCATTTTAGACTTTCCATAACACTAGCACTCGAGACTCATGAAGAGAACAGGTTTATGGAAAGGATACCTTATGCTAGCATAGTGGGAAGTGTGATGTACACTGTGGTGTGTTCTCGGCCTGATCTTGCATATGCGGTTAGCATGATAAGTAGATACATGAGCTACCTTGGAAAGCCACATTGGCAAGCAGTAAAGTGGCTTTTTCAATACTTAGCTGGTACTAAAAGCTTGGGGCTGATTTATGGAGGTAATAGTCAGTTGGGAACTCAGTTACAAGGGTTTGTAGATGTTAATTATGTTGGGAACATTGACGCTAGAAAATCTCTTACTAGGTATGTATTCATAGTGTTTGGAGGAGCAATGAGCTGGATGGCCAATCTTCAGTCAGTGGTTGATTCGTCCCCTGTTGCAGTCATGCCATTTGATTTTGGCCTAGACGGGTGTTATCAACAAAATTTATAAAACCTAAATCACCTTACACTAGGGTAGCATAGCTAACATAGTATAGTGGCTCTAGGATCGTCCATAGGGATGGGTTTTCATCATACAGTTGACTTAAATGAAGGAAATAAAATAGTGCTTTTTCTTATGAAAATTAGCTTTTAAAGAAAATGGAATTGTGGTTGCAAAGATTGATTTTAAGTTAAGCAAAAATAATAAGTGAAGTTAACTATAAAGAAAAGGTCTCTTGGAGCTTTAGGTCACTAGGATCGGGTTCCTTAAACAAAGGGGGAGATTTCAAATCTTCTCCTCGCGTTGGGGACAATAACATAAAGGATGGTTATCTCCCGAACCAGTTTTATATTTAGCAATTAAGAATTGATCCAAAGGGTTCATGGAAAATGATAGTTGCTTCCCATTAATGGCTTTAAACACTAAAGACTCTCACCTTGAAGCACCTTCCAATGGCTCGTAAATGATAACTAATAGACATCCATGGATCTAGCAATAAGCATCCATGGAATCCAAAAAGCTTACCAAGTATTGGCCATTTAAGGTGATTTTAAGGGATTCAAAACTAAACCTTAAAATAAAAACCATTAATGGTTAACAACTACTTTCATTTAAAGCAAGGACAACTCCCATCTTTGCATTCAGGTCCTTCACCTAGCTTCCATCACTCCAAGAAATGTAAAACCTAGCCACTCATCCCTTGAGAAATCATCCTCAGAGGTTGTTTGGCTAGGAAGAAGAGTGAAAACAAAATGAGAAGGAAAGGCAGAGCAAAAGCTCTATATATTTCTTACTCTTGGAAATTTACAAGTGTTCAATGAAAAACATCCATAATCTCTCATATGTCTCTCTCCTTATATATAAGCTATCTAAAAGATATATAAAAAGATATAAAAGAAAATATCTAGGTTGGTCACAAGGAGAAACTAGGAAATTACACAAAATATCTGAAGATAAAAATCTAATGGAGTCGGTGCACAGGAAGATTTCGCATACCATGCGAAATTTGGCATGGTGTGTGAAATCCTTTGGATGCCTCAAGTGGTTTCGCATGGTGTGCGAAATTTCACATAGCCATGCGAAAATGCTGGTTGTTGGATTTCTTTCTCTGGATTTCTTCCTTGCATCTATGATTGGCTTGGCAAAGGGTTATGAAATGCTCCAAAGCTTGGATTCTTCATGTATTTGAGCTTTAACTTGCATTGCCATGGATTTCACCAAATTCTCCCTCATTCTTGGCTTGTTTCAATGATCAAATAGCTACCAAAAACACCAAAACTTGCCAAAAACTTATTAGTAACCCTTGCTAGGTTCCTTAATGTGCCTATTGAGTTAAAAGGTATTAACTACTACTCAAAAGTATTTAGAATAGTTAGTTTCAAGCTATAAAAGAGTACTTTTTGAGTAGTAATCAGTGGTAGCTCTCTCAACCACTGAAGTTGAATACATTGCATTGACAGAGACTGTGAAGGAGGCAATTTGGTTGAATGGTATTACAGAAGAATTAGCCATGTACAAAGGTAAAGTTGTTGTATATTGTGATAACCAAAGTGTAATACATTTAGCCAAGAATCAATCCTTCCATGAAAGGTCCAAACATATTGATGTAAGACTGCACTTTGTTAGAGATATCATTATTGCAGGAAAGATTAGAGTTGGAAAAATTCCTATTGAAGACAATCCATCCGACATGTTGACTAAGTCTCTAAATGTGACTAAGTTCAACCACTGTTTGAATTTAGTCAACATTGGAGACTGTTGAAGACTTCCCATTAGGGAAGGTACTGAGACCTTAAGGTAGTTTAGACACTTGTCAACTTAATAGGTTGTCAAGGTGGAGTTTTGTAGAGTTTGCCAACTATCAAGTGACAAGTGGAAAGGCCACTGACTAAGCTCAACTAACAAACAATAAAGCTTGCTAACCTGGGTAGGAAATAACAACAATCTTGGGAGTATTGTTAGTTAGTTAGAGCTTTTGACTATTATAAAAAAAGGTGTAGACTCGAGAAAACTTGATCAGGGCATTCAATTGTATAGAATAGAAAGCAAGAAAAGAAGAGAGCTTTGAAATCCATAACTATAAGTCTGTTTCGGTTTTCCTGTATAGAAAGAAAGAAATAGAGGTGAGGAGGATTCTTGGGGAACAACTATAATTTCTTTGTTTTTTATTCTTATGTAAACTCTGGTTGGTACAATTTAATAAAGGCTTTAGGAAGTCAATGTGGATGTAAATCAAGTTGATCAATCCATGATAATTCTCTTGTGTTCTTGATCTTGGTTGATTGTGTACAAGCTATTTGATTTTATTCATAAGAGAAGTTCTTTGTAAATTGGTCGTCTCTTTTTGGTTTAGTTTATGCTCTAACAGTCCCTAGTTCAAGGTTGGTTTTCTCAATAAGAAGTATGTTTTTGGGCTTCATATCATAGTGGATGATCTAGTTCCTGCACTGCTCATGAAAATAAGCAATCCCTTGTACAGTAGCAATGTCTATATGGAAGCGAGTTCCCCAATCTAGAAGTTTGTCCCATCAATTCTTTGAGGGGAATATCCACTTATCCAAGGAACCGGATTTCATGAAATCATAAATCAGAAGCCTGTGAAGAATCATCAAATTCCAACCCCATTATAAGCTCGAAAATATAGTATATATGCTTGACCCCCAAAGAGGATGATAAGAATTTAAATATAGTTAGTTGTAATTGGTATTAGGCAATGAAATGAAATGCATACCGGTGAGAGCCTTCCAAGCAGTAGCCGTGGAGTCGAACTAGGTTCATGTGATGCATAGAGCCAAAGTGTTCACTTCAGTTATGAATTCCTTCTCCCTAAGAGGCAAAACCTTATCAAGCTTCTTCACTGCAACCGATGTCTCATCTTGTATACACTCCCAAACCCTCTTGAAAAAAAAAGAGAAGACAACATTAATCCTCATTGATCAAGTCTAATTGGCTTTGTTTAAGCAATTTCATCCATTTCAAAGTCTATATATGTATAAGTACATGCTGACATGTGCAAATTGCTGATTCTGCATTGCAAATCGTGGTAACTGAAATTCAATGGAGCAACAGACACAATCAAGGAGCTTTCCAAGGCTTTCTTCAAGGCCCTCCTCCTGTACACACTGTGGTATAACAACATGTAGAGGAGTGCTACAAGGCAGTCATGCTGAGAACAATTGGAAGAACCAAGACCTTGTCCCGGAGGCCATTTGATGAATCCCCAGATCCTATTGTGTTGCCTTCAGGTGATCCCTTAGGCCCAACCTTCATCATAAACAAGATTGAACTTGTGTCCTTGAATCCACCAAACTCCAAGTTGTTCGGCAGACAACACGGAAGTAGCACAATCAGAGTCTAATAAACAAGCATCACCGCACTTTAATAATGGGGAGATGTTGTTGTAATTTGCTATAATCAAATAAATGGGATAATAGAAGTTAGTTTGTAGCATTATCAACATCTTCAGCTTGGAAGCAGTCAAATTCCAATGATTATTATCACATTTTACGGCCAACACCGAAAAATTCTCTAAGCACTGGCTGTTGTCTCCTATCTTAGTAGCCCCGAAGCAGGCATGTACATGCAGGAGGCATTAGTCTTGCTTCTATCCAAGCTACACACCCTGTTACGGTAAACCCCAACAATATCACATGGATTAGAAACTGCAGCCCATTCAGGCACTCATTGGCAAGTGCCGTTTACATCATCATCCCTACGATACAACCTCAAATTCCCATTCATCTCGAGTATCAGTCTTCAAAGAACTAATGGCCTATTTGATTCACAGAACAAAATATTACTTTCTTTCAATGCATTCATAACCACAAAAATGTAGGGGCAAGGTTTACTTGATTCATCATCATGATACCCAATATTGATTATAATGCTTTAAAATAGATAGCAAAATTTCCCATTTTTCTGTTTGGTCAAGAATTTCAATGCAACCATGACATTATATTCCCCCATTTATCATATGATCGTGTTATAAGATGAAGGAAAAATAATAACAACAATTGCTTATCAAATTAGTTGTAGTAATAATAAATATAACAGTAACATCATCATCAACAATGAACTTCTAAGTTGTTGAAATGAAAGGGGAAACCTTTTGGGTTAGTATGCAAGTCGAAGGATTTGATCAGATTTAAGAGAAAATGAGTCAACCCTTAATCAGACTAATCATAAATCTAACTTGTAAAGAAGGATGTGAGTTGTTTAAGGCTCTTTAGAATATTCCAGTGATAGTTTAAGCACTAAATCTAACATGCAAATCTACAAAATGGAAAAGCCAGCATGGTTAGACAGATATCACAGAGCTATATGCAAATTTATTATTATGTCCTCAATAAAAACTTCCCAAAAGAAAATGCAAATAGTGAAATTTGAGATGGGTGTGTCAATACAGATCCCAAGAAGTAAAGGGAACTCCTGATCCTTGGTCCTTGTTCTTTGTTCTATGATGTGTAAGACACTTTCACCATCCATTATTCATCTGTTTCAAATTGGGACACTTACAAACGAACCCATGAGAAGGGAAAAAACTACATATAAAGTTCGCTTACCGTTCTGTCATTAAAAATCAAGAACTATGTTGCCGCATGTAAGGAGCCTTCAACCCCCATAGATACCCTATCTGTCATCAAATATCATCTGATGATGCCTCAACAGGCATTTTGACAAACACCCAAACCTTCACTGAAATCTCAATATATTAAATAAAAATGAGGTACAATGGGGAAAAAGTAAAGAAACAAAATTTTTTTAACAAACTTTCTATTGTTAGTCTTGGTGTGACTGATCCAATTCCCACCATTATCATCCCCTGAAGGTGATTGATGGCCAAAGCGACTTGCAGTAATCTGCATATGAAGTACCTCAAGCAATTTAATTCACAGTTGGAAATCAGACCTCGCTATGTGACAATAGCTTTCATGCTTGGACACCATAAAAACAGAGTACTCTATTTTCAGTAGTAGAATATCCCAATTCATACTATTGTGTATTCTAACACAGCATTTCCCCAAAAATAACAGCTCATCTTCTAAATCATTGAAGAATAACAACTCCAAAAATTGGTTACTCAGAGATAAAAATCTAGTGGCATGCAAACTCGTAGCCTTCTACTACAACGAGATGTTTTGAATAGCTAAAATGTTCTAAAATAGAGCAAATTGTTATATATATATATATATATATATTGTTGGTTAAAAATAAAGTGTAAGAAGAGTTACACTTTTGAAAAATAACTTTTGAAAATAAAGTGTAAGAAGGGTTACACCTTTAATGTGTGAATTAAACACATGATTAAGTTTTGAAATGTTACAAAACATGAAAGGTTGAGGAAGACAATGAGTCTTCTCATCTTTGTAACTTTATAAAACTTAAGAGGTTAAGTGTAAGAGAGTTACACATTTGAGATTAAATCATGTTTAATGTGTGAATTAAACATATGATTTAATTTTTTGAATGTTACAAAGATGAAGAGATTGAGGAAGACAATGGGTTTTTTCTCATCCTTGTAACCTTTTTTCAACCCTAAGAGTGTTATATATGACTTTTCTTCTTTTGAAATCTTATGCAGAAAAGTGAAAAGGCTTGATCAATCCCAAGACTATTTCCATTAATTCCCTATAGATTTCTAGAAGTGGGAGGAAATAGAGTATTTGGACAAAGTTCCAATAACTTGTTTGAGCCTTTCTTGTGTTCGTCTTCTTCTTGTTCTTATTTTGCAACTTTGAGATTTTTATTGTATCAAAGTGAGTGTTTGAGAGTATTTCTTTTCTCCATTGTATCCATATTTTTCCAAACAATCAAAGACTCTAATTTCAATGGAAGGAGAAACTATCAAGATTATGAACCAAGATCTTGTGAGGTTGGATCGTTTTGATGGTTCCAACTTCACTAGGTAGCAAGACAAGGTGAGATTCCTTCTCACAGCACTCAAGATTTTCTACATCCTTGATCCTACCTTGGCACCGTTACCGGAACCAAAGAAAAATGACACACCTCAAGTGGTGGCGGCAAGGAAGAAGAGGGAGGAGGATAAGCTCATATGTAGGGGTCATATTTTGAACGCCTTATCCGATAGGCTATATGATCTCTACAGCAACAACAATTCCGCGAGGGAGATTTGGGAGGCTCTTGAAAACAAGTACAAAGCCGAGGAAGAAGGTACCAAAAAGTTTCTTATTTCTCAATACATAGATTTCAAATTTTTTTATGAAAAGCCTCTCTTACCACAAATTCATGAGTTGCAAGTAATTGTGAATAAGTTGAAAGTTCTCAAAATTGAACTTCCAGAGGCCTTCCAAGTTGGTGCTATTGTGGCTAAATTACCATCAAGTTGAAAAGGTTACCGGAAGAGGATTCTCCACAAGAGTGAAGATTACTCCTTGGAAGAGATTCAAAAACATCTTCGCATTGAGGAAGAATCGAGATCAAGAGACAAAATGGTGGAAGAGTCCAATGGTGGGACTAACAAAGCTAATGCGGTTTCAAAGGCCAATCATCTTAGAGGTAAAAATAACAACGACAAAAGGAATTCCAGAAATTATATGAGCCCCAAGAAAAATCAAGGGCAATTTAAGGGCAAGAAAGGTCCTTGTTTTGTGTGTGGAAAACCCGGGCATTATGCTAGGGAGTGTAGGTACCGAAAGGACCAAAAATGGGCTATGGTGAATGCAATTGATGAGGAGATCATTGCAACACTAAGCGATGTGTGCGTTGTCCAAGGAAAGGTGCAAGGATAGTGGTATGATACTTGTGCCACAGTTCATGTTACCTATGACAAATCTCTTTTCAAGACCTTTGAAGATGCAAAGGGAGATCAAGAGGTTCAAATGGGCAATGAAGGAAGATCCAAGGTGCTTGGCAAAGGCACTATTGAAGTTGTTTTTACCTCCGGCAAAAGGGTTACCCTTATAAATGTATTGTATGTCCCCGATATGAATAAAATTTGGTTAGTGGGGATTTGCTTGGCAAACCGGGTATCAAAGCGGTGTTTGAATCCGGTAAGCTAATTTTATCCAAATCGGGGAACTTTGTGGGAAAGGGGTATTCTTGTGATGGGATGATCAAACTTTGTACCAATGACAATACCTATAAAATGGCTTCTACTTCCGCTTATATTGTGATTCAAATTCTTTATTTTTGTGGCATAATAGGCTTGCACATGTTGGTTTAAGCACTATTAAAAGGATTGTGAAATGTCATTTGATTGCTTGTGATACCAAGAAATTTGAAAAGTGTGAAATATGTGTTAAATCAAAGATGATTAAAAAGCCTTTTCATAGTGTTGAGAGATCATCTAATTTGCTTGATTTAATACATAGTGATCTTTGTGAACTTAATGGCATGTTAACAAGAGGTGGAAATAGGTATTTTCTTACATTCATAGATGATTGTTCTAGATTTACCTATGTGTTTTTGTTGAAAAAAAAAAGTGAAACTTTCAATGCCTTTAAAGTTTACAAAGCCGAAGTTGAAAATCAACTAGGAAAAAATATTAAGGTGCTTAGAAGTGATAGAGGTGGTGAATATTTCTCTAGTGAATTCAATTCTTTTTGTGAAGAATATGGCATAATACATGAGTGCACCGCACCCTATACACCTCAACACAATGGCATAGCGGAGAGAAAGAATAGAACATTCTTGGAAATGGTGAATGCTATGTTATTGCATGCTAAATTGAATTTCAATTTGTGGGGTGAAGCTTTGTTGACTGTTTGCCATATTTTGAATAGAATTCCTATGAAGAAAAATGAGATATCTCCATATGAGTTATGGAAAGGAAGGAAGCCTAATATAGGTTACTTCAAAGTGTGGGGGTGTCTTGCTTATTGCAAGAAAACGGATCCAAATAAAACAAAATTGGGTCCAAGAGCCATTAAGTGTGCATTTCTAGGCTATGCCTCAAATAGCAAAGCTTATAGGCTATTAGACTTGGAGTCTAATGTGATAATTGAATCAAGAGAGGTAGAGTTCTTTGAGAATTTGTTGAGTGATAGCAATTCTCAAGTACCTACTAGTGTTGGAGAGTCTCAAGAGGAGACACCTTCAAAGGTTGTAGAGCAACCCATTCTGCCTCGGAAAAGCCAAAGAACTAGAAAAGAGAAAGTATTGGGATCGGATGAGATTGAATCTCAAAGAATTTCCTTAATTTTACTTAGTAGAAGGAAATAGAGAAGATATTATAAGAAAAATTCCTATAGTACTTCAAATAGAGGAGGATCCCAAAACATACAAAGAAGCTATGGCTTCTAGAGATGTTGCTTTTTGGAAAGAGGCTATCAATGATGAAATGGATTCAATTATGTCCAACCAAACATGGGAATTGGTAGACCTTCCACCAGGATCTAAACCAATAGGGTGCAAGTGGGTATTTCGAAGAAAATATCATACCGATGGCATGATTCAAACCTTTAAGGCTAGATTAGTAGCTAAGGGGTTTAAACAAAGAGAAGGTATTGGTTATTTTGATACCTATGCGCCGGTGGCTAGAACAACATTGATTAGGATATTGTTTGCTTTGGCATCAATTCATAATCTATTTGTTCATCAAATGGATGTCAAAATGACATTCTTGAATGGGGATCTCAATGAGGAGGTCTACATGGAACAACCAGAAGGTTTTGTTCTACTGGGAAATGAAAACAAAGTGTGTAAGCTTGTCAAATCATTATATGGTTTAAAACAAGCTCCCAAACAATGGCACGAAAAATTTGATCATGCTATTCTTTTGGATGGATTTAGACACAACAATGTGGACAAGTGCTTATATTCTAAGACTTGTGATGACTATATGGTCATAGTGTGTCTATATGTGGATGACATGTTAATCTTGAGTGATGACATGAAAGGAATAATAGAAACGAAAAGGTTTCTATCCTCAACCTTCAAGATGAAAGATCTTGGAGAAGTTAATACTATATTGGGTATCAAAGTGAAAAGAAATAGTGGGGGTTATACTTTAAACCAAACCCACTATATTGAGAAAGTAGTTAGCAAATTTAGTCATCTCAAGATTAAAGATGCTAATACTCCATTTGATTCAAGTATAAAACTTGAAAAGAATGATGGTAGATCGGTGGCTCAACTTGTGTATGCAAGTGCAATTGGAAGTCTTATGTATGCTGCTCAGTGTACTAGGGCTGACATTTCATTTGCAGTTAGTAAACTAAGTAGGTTTATTAGCAATCCAAGCGTGGAACATTGGAAAGCTATTGGTAGAGTTCTTGGTTACCTAAAGAATACCAAAGAACTAAGCCTCCAATATTCAAAGTTTCCTGCTATACTTGAAGGGTATTCAGATGCAAGCTGGATATCGAGTGTGGGAGATAATTTATCTACCACAGGTTGGGTGTTTACACTTGGTGGTGGGGCTGTCTCTTGAGGATCCAAGAAATAGACTTGTATATCACACTCAACCATGGAGGCGAAGTTTATAGCTTTAGCTGCAACTGGAAAAGAAGCTGAGTGGCTTAGGGATCTCATGATGGACATCCCTTTTACTGCAAATAATGTGTCAACAGTGTCGATACATTGTGACAGTCAAGCCACACTAGCTCGTGCGTACAGTGGAGTGTACAATGGGAAGTCTAGACATATAAGCATTAGACATGAGTATGTGAGACAATTGATTCAAAATGGAATCATCTCAATCTCATTTGTGAGGTCAAGTGGAAACTTGGCGGATCCTTTTACTAAACCTCTTACAAGAGATTTAGTAAGGATAACATCTAGAGGGATGGGACTAAAACTCCTTAAATAAAATTCACCAATGATGGTAACCCAACTTAATACTAAGAAATGACTAGTCTTAAGTTCAATGGGTAAAAACAAGTCATTGATAAGTGGGTTGTGGCAGCATTAGAACATGTGAGTTCCATCTGTGATGATTAATGCCGGTTGTTACCATTGGAGGGTTAAGCTTAAAGCTTTTAATGAAATTCAGTCTATGTGTGACAAGCATCTTAAAGGTAACAAGGATGCTGGAAAATTTCACCTATGTAAACTTAGGGGTGGTGCCGCCTCTCATGAGAGTTGGAGTTTCTTTCAAGAAAGTTCATGAATGGATTGAGCACATGGCCATAAAAGTGTTAAGCAAGAAAATAATGGGCACTTGTGTGGTTAGTGGAAGTGTGTGTGTTGTTACCGGTTTCGTTACAAGGAATAACTGGTTCAATGCTATAAGCAACCTGGGATTTCAACGGAGCTTTGTGACAATTACACTAAGGTAAAATTCAAATCGAAAGATATTTTATTTTATGCATTTTCACTGTTAAGGTTAAAAGGGTTGATGTTTATTTTTAACCAAGTGGGGGATTGTTATATTTATATATATATATATATATATATATATATATTGTTGGTTAAAAATAAAGTGTAAAAGAGTTACACTTTTGAAAATAACTTTTGAAATAAGTGTAAGAAGGGTTACACTTTTAATGTGTGAATTAAACACATGATTAAGTTTTGAAATGTTACAAAACATGAAAGGTTGAGGAAGACAATGAGTCTTCTCATCTTTGTAACTTTATAAAACTTAAGAGGTTAAGTGTAAGAGAGTTACACATTTGAGATTAAATCATGTTTAATGTGTGAATTAAACATATGATTTAATTTTTTGAATGTTACAAAGATGAAGAGATTGAGGAAGACAATGGGTTTTTTCTCATCCTTGTAACCTTTTTTCAACCCTAAGAGTGCTATATATGACTTTTCTTCTTTTGAAATCTTATGCAGAAAAGTGAAAAGGCTTGATCAATCCCAAGACTATTTCCATTAGTTCCCTAAAGATTTCTAGAAGTGGGAGGAAATAGAGTATTTGGACAAAGTTCTAAGAACTTGTTTGAGCCTTTCTTGTGTTCTTCTTCTTCTTGTTCTTATTTTGCAACTTTGAGAGTTTTATTGTATCAAAGTGAGTGTTTGAGAGTATTTTTTTTCTCCATTGTATCCATATTTTTCCAATAGCCCAAGCTGGACAAATTTCCAGTCATTCTCTATGAACGCTTCACCATGTGGCATGGGGTTAGTCATAAAAACAAAGCCTAAAAACATAATAATGAAAAAATGAACAGAAACCTAAGCCCCGAACAATAAGAAATTGTTGCAGAATTCAACTGCATGAACAATTAGTCTGTTCAGATACAAGAAGCATGTAAGCAGTAGAGAATTAAAAAATAAAAAACAAAAGCTAAATTTAACCTCAAATAAAAAACAATGGAATGTACAATCAATGTCTCGGAATCTTACCACAACCATTTTTGTTGCTTAATTAATGACCAGTTGCACTTCCATCCTGCTAAATCACATATGTATTCAAGAATGGTTGGTAAAGGCTTTATGATTACCAGGCACCATCCTGCTAAATCACATATGTACTTAAATAAGAACACAATAAATTGAGAAGAAATTGGATTAAAGTAGTCTTCTGTCTTGCATAAAGGTTTTAGTTTTATCAAATATTATCTAAATTATTTTAAATAACAATTTCGTTTTCCTGTGTTTAGGAACAAGTATGGCTAAGAGTATGATATTGCTTTCCAATGCATGTTAAATTCTAAAGTTAATATCTTTTAATTTTCCAAATATCTGTAAGTATGAATCTTATTGTAGCTAGTAATATGGTCATAATGATGAAGTTCACCATGAGTTAAAAATAGAGGAAAAATTGTGTAGTTATACTTTCTATCTAAGCAGAGTATGATTTTTCTTCCCAAGATATTTGAATAATTTACCATGTAAATCCTGACAGAGGGCTCCACCATGTGACCAAAACGTCATCACTGATGTTGGGACATTGGAAAAAAGGGAACCGTGGGCCAATGTTTCTACTTTCCTTGGATGTATTTTCAAACAACTTGCACACCAGAATTAGACTTTAGCGTGCCGATTCTTTGCATTGTGTCTACTTTTTTTAAAGGGAAATAGTAACCCGGAGAGAAATAAGAATCCAGACAAGAAGAGGGAAATGTAGGGTTCGCAAACCTACAAGGGGTCTATTTGATACATACGGTGAAATATGGGGGAAAATCATGAAAATTTCACTGCCCAAAATGTGTACAAAAAGGAGCCGAGCTGCTGCTATGATATCAAAACACTATGGCAGAAGAATTGAAACTTTTCAGAACATGGTCAAGTTTTTTTGCTCTGAGGATTGTTTGGGCTCTCAAAATCAAAGGCGTGGAGTATGAAACCATATTTGAAGATCTCTCCAACAAGAGCCCTTCACTTCTCCAGTATAATCCTGTCCACAAAAAGGTTCCAGTTCTTGTACACAATGGAAAACCCATCGCTGAATCGCTTGTCATTCTTGAATACATCGATGAGACATGGAGGGAAACTCCCTTGTTGCCTGAAGACCCTTACGAGAGAGCCATGGCTCGCTTCTGGGCCAAATTTGGTGACGATAAGGTTGTTCTTGTTCCTTGGTTGAAACGAAATTGGTAAAGACTTTGCATAGAGTTTGATCCATATTCATTTGTTTTGTTTTGGATGTAGGTTTTGACATCAATATTTTGGGGTGTCTTCCTCAAGGAAGGGAAAGAGCAGGAGGAAGCTATGGTTGAAGCCATGGAGCATCTCCAGTTCTTGGAAGACGAGCTGAAGGGGAAGAGGTTCTTTGGGGGAGAGAGGATCGGGTTTGTTGATCTTGCCTTGGGATGGCTTGCTAACAGGATCAGCATATTTGAAGAGGTAGCTGGCCTGAAAATGGTGGATGAGGATAAGTTTCCATTGCTGGCGGCGTGGATGCAAGAGTTTGCAGATTCTCCCATAATCAAAGACAACTGGCCACCTCGAGACAAGATGATTGCCAAGTTCCAGGCCCTTCGTGATGCCAAACTTGCAGCAGCAGCATCTAAATGAACCGCCTTCCTGAAATAGCATAAATAAGAATCAATTAATTTATGATGTGTCATGATTCACATCAATATGTGTTTGTCTGCAACTGAAATTAAATTTCTGATACAAAATACTCTCAGTATTGTGTTGAATCCGGCATCCATGAGATCTAAGATTAAAACTCCTCAAAACAGTTTCATATAAAGTTTTTTTTTTTTTTTTTTTTTTGGGTAATGGTAGAACATGGCACTGGATAGCGACCTCTCCAAGTAAGATGAAGGAAAGATAATAACAACAATTGCTTATCAAATTAGTTGTAGTAATAATAAATATAACAGTAACATCATCATCAACAATGAACTTCTAAGTTGTTGAAATGAAAGGGGAAACCTTTTGGGTTAGTATGCAAGTCGAAGGATTTGATCAGATTTAAGAGAAAATGAGTCAACCCTTGATCAGTCTAATCATAAATCTAACTTGTAAAGAAGGATGTGAGTTGTTTAAGGCTCTTTAGAATATTCCAGTGATAGTTTAAGCACTAAATCTAACATGCAAATCTACAAAATGGAAAAGCCAACATGGTTAGACAGATATCACAGAGCTATATGCAAATTTATTATTCTGTCCTCAATAAAAACTTCCCAAAAGAAAATGCAAATAGTGAAATTTGAGATGGGTGTGTCAATACAGATCCCAAGAAGTAAAGGGAACTCCTGATCCTTGGTCCTTGTTCTTTGTTCTATGATGTGTAGGACACTTTCACCATCCATTATTCATCTGTTTCAAAATTGGGACACTTACAAACGAACCCATGAGAAAGGAAAAAACTACATATAAAGTTCACTTACCGTTCTGTCATTAAAAATCAAGAACTGTGTTGCCGCATGTAAGGAGCCTTCAACCCCCATAGATACCCTATCTGTCATCAAATATCATCTGATGCTGCCTCAACAGGCATTGTGACAAACACCCAAACCTTCACTGAAATCTCAATATATTAAATAAAAATGAGGTACAATGGGGAAAAAGTAAAGAAACAAAATTTTTTTAACAAACTTTCTATTGTTAGTCTTGGTATGACTGATCCAATTCCCATCATTATCATCCCTTAAAGGTGATTGATGGCCAAAGCGACTTGCAGCAATCTGCATATGAAGTACCTCAAGCAATTTGATTCACAGTTGGAAATCAGACCTCGCTATGTGACAATAGCTTTCATGCTTGGACACCATAAAAACAGAGTGCTCTGTTTTCAGTAGTAGAATATCCCAATTCATACTATTGTGTATTATAACACAGCATTTTCCCAAAAATAACAGCTCATCTTCTAAATCATTGAAGAATAACAGCTCCAACAATTGGTTATTCAGAGATAAAAATCGAGTGGCATGCAGACTCGTAGCCTTCTACTACAATGAGATGTCTTGAATAGCTAAAATGTTCTAAAATAGAGCAAGCCCAAGCTGGACAAATTTCCAGTCATTCTCTGTGAACGCTTCACCGTGTGGCATGGGGTTAGTCATAAAAACAAAGCCTAAAAACATAATAATGAAAAAATGAACAGAAACCTAAGCCCCGAACAATAAGAAATTGTTGCAGAATTCAACTGCATGAACAATTAGCCTGTTCAGATACAAGAAACATGTAAGCAGTAGAGAATTAAACAATAAAAAACAAAAGCTAAATTTAACCTCAAATAAAAAACAATGGAATGTACAATCAATGTCTCAGAATCTTACCACAACCATTTTTGTTGCTTAATTAATGACCAGTTGCACTTCCATCCTGCTAAATCACATATGTATTCAAGAATGGTTGGTAAAGGCTTTATGATAGCAGGCACCATCCTGCTAAATCACATATGTACTTAAATAAGAACACAATAAATTGAGAAGAAATTGGATTAAAGTAGTCTTCTGTCTTGCATAAAGGTTTTAGTTTTATCAAATATTATCTAAATTATTTTAAATAACAATTTCGTTTTCCTGTGTTTAGGAACAAGTATGGCTAAGAGTATGATATTGCTTTCCAATGCATATTAAATTCTAAAGTTAATATCTTTTAATTTTCCAAATATCTGTAAGTATGAATCTTATTGTAGCTAGTAATATGGTCATAATGATGAAGTTCACCATGAGTTAAAAATAGAGGAAAAATTGTGTAGTTATACTTTCTATCTAAGCTGAGTATGATTTTTCTTCCCAAGATATTTGAATAATTTACCATGTACATCCTGACAGAGGGCTCCACCATGTGACCAAAACGTCATCACTGATGTTGGGACATTGGAAAAAAGGGAACCGTGGGCCAATGTTTCTACTTTCCTTGGATGTATTTTCAAACAACTTGCACACCAGAATTAGACTTTAGCGTGCCGATTCTTTGCATTGTGTCTACTTTTTTTAAAGGGAAATAGTAACCCGGAGAGAAGTAAGAATCCAGACAAGAAGAGGGAAATGTGGGGTTCGCAAACCTACAAGGGGTCTATTTGATACATACGGTGAAATATGGGGGAAAATCATGAAAATTTCACTGCCCAAAATGTGTACAAAAAGGAGCCGAGCTGCTGCTATGATATCAAAACACTATGGCAGAAGAATTGAAACTTTTCAGAACATGGTCAAGTGTTTTTGCTCTGAGGATTGTTTGGGCTCTCAAAATCAAAGGCGTGGAGTATGAAACCATATTTGAAGATCTCTCCAACAAGAGCCCTTCACTTCTCCAGTATAATCCTGTCCACAAAAAGGTTCCAGTTCTTGTACACAATGGAAAACCCATCGCTGAATCGCTTGTCATTCTTGAATACATCGATGAGACATGGAGGGAAACTCCCTTGTTGCCTGAAGACCCTTACGAGAGAGCCATGGCTCGCTTCTGGGCCAAATTTGGTGACGATAAGGTTGTTCTTGTTCCTTGGTTGAAACGAAATTGGTAAAGACTTTGTATAGAGTTTGATCCATATTAATTTGTTTTGTTTTGGATGTAGGTTTTGACATCAATATTTTGGGGTGTCTTCCTCAAGGAAGGGAAAGAGCAGGAGGAAGCTATGGTTGAAGCCATGGAGCATCTCCAGTTCTTGGAAGACGAGCTGAAGGGGAAGACGTTCTTTGGGGGAGAGAGGATCGGGTTTGTTGATCTTGCCTTGGGATGGCTTGCTAACATGATCAGCATATTTGAAGAGGTAGCTGGCCTGAAAATGGTGGATGAGGATAAGTTTCCATTGCTGGCGGCGTGGATGCAAGAGTTTGCAGATTCTCCCATAATCAAAGACAACTGGCCACCTCGAGACAAGCTGATTGCCAAGTTCCAGGCCCTTCGTGATGCCAAACTTGCAGCAGCAGCATCTAAATGAACCGCCTCACCACGCCTAAAACAACCATTTGGAGTTCCTGAAATACCATAAATAAGAATCAATTAATTTCTGATGTGTCATGATTCAAATCAATATGTGTCTGTCTGCAACTGAAATTAAATTTTTGATACAAAATACTCAGAGTATTGTGTTGAATCCGGCATCCATGAGATCTAAGATTAAAACTCCTCAAAACAGTTTGATATAAACCTTTTTGTTTTTGTTTTTTTTTTTTGGTAATGGTAGAACACGGCACTGGATAGCGACCTCTCCAAGTCAAAGTCCAATCAAACACAATAAAATATCCATAGGATAAGAAACAAATTGCTGACCACAATTATTTGTAATTGTGTATTTAAAATAATTGTGTTGCTTGAATAGATTTAATTTATTGCAAATGTCTCCATTAGTATAAGATTGCTCTTGTTATTTATATAAACTATTATTATAAGTATCAAAACATAAAGATATTTGTAATTCAATGGTCTATTTTATTAGACTAAATTATAAAATGTCAGTGACGTGTATTTAAAATATTTATAGAATTTTCATAATTTCTTTTCAAATTTTACTCTTTACAATATTTAATATAAATACAATCATTTTCTAATTGTATTTTGTATATCTTAAAAAATAAATATTTTACGATTATTTTAATTTATTTCATAATTGTTCATATATGATGCCAATGAGCGTAATTTACAAATAAATATATTTTATTATTGATGGTATATCTAACATTCTATTACTTTGTATTTCTTTTCTAATAATTCCTTTTGGAGAGAAAATCATAAGAGATCATTACTATATTTTTGAAATATTTTAAGTATATAAAAGTAATTATTTTCTAATAGTTCCATTTGGAGAGAAATCATGAAGCATCATTAATATATTATTGAAAAATTTTAATTTTTTTTTTATAATTACTTGAATTTTTTCTTAATTTTTTTATCACATCATACAAATAAATATTAATTCAATGTTTAGTTAATTTGATCCTCAATATGTACATGGTAGGAAATTGTTGTTTTTTAATTGTTTTGAAAATTTTTGAGCTATTTTTATAAGCTTATGGCTATCATATTGTAGATCCGCGTTTTTCACGTGCCTCCTCACTTGAATGGCAAGACCCACTTTTTTATTTCTGAAATTTTGATTCTTTGAAAAAAAAAAACTAAACACTTAAGAGTAGTCATTTATTTTAATTTTTTTAATAAAAAAAAAAGAAAGAAAACTTTGTATGACTCTTTATTTAGAAAAAAAACATGTCTTTAAAAACAAAGTCTAGATTTAGGAATTAGGTTACCTATTGAGAAGATACAGTGGTGAGTCATGACATTCCTCTAAGCTCGTATACATACTACCTCTACTAAACGAATGGAGGAAATTGTAATAATTAATTAATTAATTATGGATACCAAGATTAACGACATAAATCAATATACACAAAAATGACGATAAAATCAAATTACAGGAATGTACAAAATAAATGATAAGAGAATTGTGTAAATTGATTGATCAAACTAATTAAAAAAATATTTCAAAAAATTAATTTTTTAAGAAATTCCAAAGAAGTTTATTAAAAATAATTTCAATTTATTTATTTTCCAATAAGTGATTAATTCAATTTTATTTATATTCAATTTTTATTTTTAATAAAGTTATTTGCACTTGTTCTATCAAAATAATTTTTTTTATAAAATTTCAATTTGGCAATAAAGCTTATTTTTACTTGCTTTTATTAGAAAAAAGAATGAATTTTTACAACTTTATTTAAAAAAATATTTCAATTTGATTTTATTTACAAAGGAATTAATTTCTTTACAAAGAAAATATTTTCAATCCAATTTTATTAAGAAACTGATTTATATAACTTCAATTTGCAAAAAATGATTCTCATTCTATTCTTATTAAAAAGATTATTTAAAACCTTTATTTACAAAAATTACTTTTAGTCACATTCTAATTAAAGAAAGAGAACTTATTTAAAAATCTTTTTTTTTTTTTGGATAATTTTATTAAAAAGTAACATTTTGGGCAATTTTATTTAAAAATCAGTTTTCTAAACAATTGTTATTAAACAAATAATTTTTTGGAGAATTATTATTAAAAACAATTTTTTCAATTTAGTTAAAAAAACAGTTTTTTGAATTTTCCTAAAAATATTTTATTTTGAATTTTTATTAAGAAAACTTTCTTTTATTAAAAAATGTATTTTATTAACCATTATTTTTATTAAAAAATAATTATTGAACTATTTATTTTATTAAAACAAAATTTATGAGCTATCAAATGTTCAATTCTGTACACACCCAATAAATATATACAAAAAAAAAAAAAAAATTTACAAGAATCAATAGAAGAAAAACTAAATAGAAGTAAAAAATAAAATGTGTACCCAAACAAACTAACATGAAGTTCAATGTTCTCCTATAGCTTTTCAAGTCTTATTTTCTTCCATGAAATTCAATGCTTTACGTGTCATAAATTCATACTTAACCAATAGAATGTCAATAGAGTATTGAAATGAGTCCATGCAAAAACAAAAATAAGTCAAAGATAAATATCCAGAAATGTACAAAGCCCAAAACAAATATTTAAGTCCAAATTCAAACTTCAAATTAGTCCAATAAATTTCACCAATTAAAATAAACCCAAATTAACAAATATAACACAATAGAAATATCCCACATGCCATAAGCCCCAATCCAAAAATTTCAAATTAATAACCAAAATACGAGTAGAACCTAATAAACCCAAAATATGATAAATTAAAATAAATTTCACTGTGCCTAAATTTAATATCCCATAATCCAAAACAAATGAGCCCAGTTTAATACGTAAGCCCTAATCCACAACAAAAATCGAGTCAATTTAACATGAAAAGCCCAAAATAATATCCAAAATATACCACAATTGTCTTACTCCCAAATAAATAATTCAAATGGGCAAAGCCCATATCAATTATCAATCTATCCAACAAATTTCACCAACTTTCATATTAATTAACAAAACCAAAATATGACAAGTCAAAATAAATTCAATATCCCATATTCCAAATAAATGAGCCCAAATCAATATCAAGTAAAAAATACAAGCCTAAAATCCAAGAATAACAATATAAAAACAACAATAAACCCAATCAAACATTCTAGTAGCACAATATCCATGGACCTCAATCACTAAATAAATCCAAATTGAAGTCCACAAACATGCCCATAATCAGAATCACTTAGTGTGCAAACCAAAATTAAAAAAAAAAGTAAAAAATAAAAAATAAAATAAAGTAAAAAGGAAATTTACCCATTTTTTGAAGAACTATGGATGGCCGGAGTTGCTAGTCGATTGGTAATGATTGGCTGATTGTGGCTGGCAGTGATAGTGAAGGGTGGTGGATGGAGAAAAACTAAGGGAAAATGAAGAAAAGAAATGGGAGTGACAGATAGAGAGAGAGATGAAAAGAAAGGAGAGGGAAAAAAATGAAAGAAGAAAAGAAGAGAAAAAAAGTGGGAGGGAAGAGTCTTTTGGCCATGTGGGTGGGGAGTAGAGGAGGAAGAAGAATGGAAGAAAAAATGGGGAAGCCAAAAGGAAAGAAAAGGAAGAGAAAAAAAAAAGTTAGGTGTTGTCATGGGCCGTGAAAGGTATGGGGGGGGGGGGGGGGGGGGGTGTGTATGGGTAGGAGAGAGTGAGGGAATGGGTGGAGTAGGTGAGGAAAAAAAGAAAGAAGAAAAAACAATAGTACAATAAAATAAAATAACATAAAATAATAGAAATAAAATTTTAAAAAGACAAAATAATAAAAATTAAGATTTGAATGGTATAAATGGGCTAAAAAATATCAAATATAATCGAGTTTGAAATTTAAAAATAAAATTGGGCTAAAAAAACATTAATGTAAAAATAAAATTGGGACAAATTTTAAGGTCTACACATATATTACCTCTACTTCATAATTATTCATTAATGTAACAAAAGCATTATATTCTTGATTTTGACCGCCAAACATATAGATCAAATGATAATTTCATGAACCAAGCTCACCAATGGTTGCCTAACTATTGAGTAATCCTGAAAGCTTCAGAATGGAATTCATGACAGATATTTCCTCTCTCTTAAGAGTTTATAGTTTTATCAATCTCACCATTAATTGAAAAAAGATTAGTCTTGCCCAATGCAAGCCGAATGATCTCAAGTGCAATAATGTATCCCACAACTTGGGCATAACTCCCTCAATCAATGAAGCATATATAGAATCATCTCATAATCAAACTGAAAAAAACATATGTCTAGTAGGGTAACACCAAGAGGGGGGTTGAATTGGTGATTTTTTTTTTTTAAAATTACAATATAAGAGTTGAAAAGCTTAACCTAAATTAAGAACTGAAGATATTATGAATGATCAAAGGATGAACAAAACATACAAGAGACCGGGACTTTTATGTGGAAAACCCCCACACTAACTGTGGAAATAAAAAAAATAGGGGATCTAAGACTTCTAATCTAATAATCCACTATATGAGAACAAGGTACACAAATTTACCTGACACCTTTACCCTAGAGACTTGCTCTCTAATACCTATACCTTGATCCACATACGTTATGCATCACCTTTAATGCTCTAGTGTATTCACCTCAACCTGTAAGGGGATATAGGTCCTTCCAACAACCCAAAATTCTAAATGTTGAATTCTTGTTGAGAGTTTGAGAATGTTAGGGCAAGTTGGGGCTTGATCTCTCTAAGCATCGAACGCAAAAACAAATTTAGGTTGGGTAGATATAGGTCTGAGAGCCTAAAGAGTTGAAAATGGAATTTTCTTAAAAAATAAAATATCAACTTTCCAAAAATTAATTAAGAAAATAATTGTATTTTTTTTACAAAAAATAAAAATAAAAAAATCAACTTTATAAAAAATAATTAAGAAAATAATTTTACTAAGCATTTCTATATATGGCATGGTTCACATCATCATACTTTCAAACAAAGGGTTGGCCTTCAGTTGTTTGCTGATGATGAAGCGCAACACAAGCCCAGTTTTGAATTAGGGTGGCCATGGTCCTGGAGACACCAGAATCCAGAATTCTCCCAACCCAAGCATTTTCTTGTCTTGGTCATTAGAAAGACCATATCATAAAACCAGGACTAAATTGCCAGTGCCATTTGACTTCAGTCCAACAAGGAAACTGAAAATTCAAGTCTAGCCATTTTATATAATTTAGCTATATTAATATTGAAGTTCTTATCATTTTATTTATATTAATTCTAGTGGTCAGCTTTAAGTCGACCATGCAGTTAAATTTAATCCCAACCTCTAGATAAATTAAGCACATTCCAAGGTAGTTTAAGTTATCTTCATTTATGGAATTGTTTGAAGTCCTCACTAAAACGATGGTCACCTTAACATGCAAAAGTGCACATGGGCTGAGATTCAACTGAGGTTACGTTTGGCCATAAACTTCCTGACCTGTCCCATGAGTGACTAAGAATACCCAACCAAGGCCAAAATTAGGCTAATTTTTAGGCCTAAGCCTAGACCACTTGTTATCTAGATATAGACCAAGCCAAGACCAACAAATATCATGATAAATTTTACTGGCATCCCCATCTCAGTAACCTAGGGGCAATTATTTTGGAAAAACAAACAACACTAAGCGTTGAAAGTTTCAAACTTCTGAGAATCCTCTTTACTCAATTTGTTTTGAGAAGGAAATTTCACTGGACCTTCTTTCTCTCTTTCTTTTGCTTCAGTACAGGGAGTATGATTTTTATGAAAGGCTCAAGAATCTTACAAAAGTCAGTTTGTTAATAGGATTAGGATTTCTAATTTCTTATATTGTATATTGATTTGTCAAACTTAATTAGTAGCAAAAATGATATACAATAAATACAATCAAATGTTCAAAAAGCCTTGGGTTCTTGCCTGCCTCTCACCCAGGGCAAGGGAAAGAGAAGGCCTGGGCAAATTCCAAACTCTAGAGCAGATGCAAATTAAAGCCCATGTCAACCCTAAATAATAAACTTGACTTGGCAGACCAGATCATTTACCACCTATATTTTTAGGTTTATATATGTCATTTGAAATATAATCGAATAAAAAACAACCTTCATTTTCACTAGAAATCTGTGAGAAGCAGTCAGAAAAACACTAATCACCTTTTTCACTTCCATTGTTCAAACTTAGAACTCTAATATGTTCAATTTTTCCATCAAACAACAACGGTCTAACAAGCTTATTAGTATCTAGTACATTATGAAAA
The DNA here is from genome assembly GCF_004353265.1 of Vitis riparia. NCBI lineage: Eukaryota > Viridiplantae > Streptophyta > Magnoliopsida > Vitales > Vitaceae > Vitis > Vitis riparia. Next base: position 16,046,690 of record NC_048445.1, read on the forward strand.
ATACCCTAATTGGTCCAAAACTAACAAATTGGGAAGAAGAAAAAGGTAAAACTAATTTTTTATACTTCATAAATACAAAAGGAAGGAAGGAAGAAGGTAAAACTCATTGTTGTAGTCACAAGAAGAAGAAGCAGCAGCAGAAGAAAAAGACAAAGAAATATAGACCAATGACATTCAGATAACATATGATTAAGCTGAGATTCAATTTCCAAATAAAACAAAAAAAATAATATTTACATAACAAACGATTTAGCTTAGATTAAATTCCCAAATTAAAAAGAAGCAAATAAAACAACAAAAATAAAATCCAGATAATGTATGATTAACTTTTGATTCAGCTCCCAAATTAATAAGGAGATAAAACAAAAATAACATCTAGATAACCCATGATTAAGCTTAGATTCAATCCCAAATTACCTTCACTGGTAGGTTTTCATTGTTTAGATTACTCAAATGGCGAGTTTTGTGGAATGACAGTTCACATAGCTGCATCAGAAATTGTGGTTATCTTTCAAATCATAATATATGCAATATTCAATTATAGCAGTAAAATAAGCGATATAACAATTTTTTTCATTATATGCCTTGTTATAAAGACATCCAATTGCAAGGCCCATCCCACTAGTTTTACAAGAAGCCAAAAAATGAAAGTCCAACCAACAAAAAATAACAGGAATAAGAAAATGGAGGGTATTTTATTTCACATTCTTATATCCACAAATGAATTGCCAGATATTGCTATGTTTTTCTGGAAAACCATAAACATACACCAAGAGAGTAAGAAGTAGGACAAGATTCTTCAAGCCATGTGCATTGAGGACAAAGAAAAAAAGAAGGCATCAACCAAGAAATAAAACAGAGTAGCATAGCCACCCTGCCCAAAATCCCACCACTCCCCTAGCTAGAACCAACCTGAAGCCAAAACCTATAATGGAGTATGTGAATGTCTCCTAAAAACCATCAAGGAAATCAGTTTCCCTTTGACAAGATTTTTTGCCTTCTGGATCAGGGAATCCATCTAAATTCCAACCCCATGCTATTCTACCTATTTACAATCTCTTTTTTCTTTCTCTTACCTTTTTCTTTTTTCAATGAAAGAAAATAAAATTCATTAATATTGATGAAAGTACAATGAAGGATAAGATATTCTTCAAGAAAGATAAAAGATGATAAAGCAAGAAGACTAATTAAAAACACTAAGAAAGTAAATTAAGACATCTATGGAAAACCAAGGTGGCAAAGAACCCACAAAAAATGTCTCATCTTCCAAGGTGTATGGAAGATGCTTTACTAAGAAAAGGTAGATCTTAAGTCCTTATGGTGGAAGGATGAATGAGATTTCAGAGACTAAAGTTCCTTTCCCACACAGAAAGGGGAACTTGTATAAATTCAATACTTGGTTAGTTGGGATGATGAAGGAGATAGGGTGTCAAAGAAGCACATAAATTGGATAATAAAGCTTACTGATAGCGTAAAGAAAGGCTATAGAAGAAATTCGAGATATCCTTCTAATTTTATTTTTTATTTTTTTAAAAAAACCACTAAATATAAACAAAAAATAGAGTAGAATACAACAATTGGTTGTAACATCCTATCAAGTCAAGGAAAAACAATAACAAAAATGCACTGTATTTATTTAGGATACCATCTCCTTGATTTTGTCCTTCCAAAATAATTTCCCCATCCATGAAACAATAATATCAAATATTTGGAATAATGAAAACCCATCCATTTGTCTTCATCCATACTAATCTATTCAAGTATGAGGAAAAAAACTTTAGTTGAGAAAGAGATTTACCCGTAACTATGATGCTCCATGGTAGATTTTGACAGTGGTGACCTCCCATGGAAGTTAGACATGGTCATTCCAATGGATTAGGGCATTTTAGTGGTGGACTTTGCAAGGGGAATGGATTTTGGCAATTGATATGGAGTAAATGATTTAGGGCATTGCAAATTTCACTAAAAACAAAAGCATTAAGGCAACTTAATAATGGATGAAGCAAGGGTTTCTCACCACGTTGGTTACTTACGAAAGCACTAATGTTTATAGAGAAACCTGGGAACTCTTCGAAACAAGGTTAGCTTCGATAGAAAAAGTTGGGGCTTAGGATAATGGCTCTACGGTAAGTCTCTGACAACTCATCATTTGGTCACCATTCATTAGTTAATCTTAGTGAGAGCTTCAGGGTTTCGGGGTTTATTGAGTTCTGAAATGGTGGAGGGAATGTTTGGCGAGCACTTGTAGAGAGGGAAAAGGTTTTAATTAATATATATTCAGAACACACATATATATACTATTATTTAATGTCACTTGATATAAGTGCCAATGTAAAATATCACAACTATGACTACTATAAAGCGTCATGGCATAACTAGTTATACTTATAAAAACCACATCAGGCCATGATACTTTAAATAAGTGCCATGAAAAAAAAAAAAACTACTATAAAAAATGACACTTTTGAAAAGCGCCATTGTATATCCCAATATAGCGATACTTTATGAAAGCGCCCAGGATTAAAGTGTCATAATTTTCTATTTTTGTAGTAGTGTGAACATGAAGTTAAAGGAAGGAATACTAATGATAGATCACTTGAATGCTTTTCAGAGTATTGTCAATCAATTGGTTGCTATGAAAATGACTATAGATGATGAGATGTAAGCATCCTTATTGCTTTGTTCATTCTCAAACAGTTGGGAAACTTTTGTGGTGATCATTAGTAACTCTATTCTAAATGGTGCATTGTCTATGGAGCTTGTGAAGGGAAATTTGTTCAATGAAGAGACAAGAAGGAAGGCTTATACCATAAAAAAAAAACCACATGCTCTCATCATTGAAAATAGAGGAAAAAACAGGAATAGAGGATAGAAAGGCCATGACAAGTCCAAGGAAGGTCCTAGTCTAGAAATAAAATAAAATGTTTCCATTATGGAAAAGATGGGCATATGAAAAGGAATTGTCATATTTGGAAAAGGGAACAAAATAAGTAGATTCAGAAAAAAGGAAGATGACAATAATACCATAGCCTTTGTATATAATAGTGATGAAGTTTTAAGGCTCTTAGATGAGTGTGTACATGTAGACGAATAAGGAGTTGAGTGGATTGTAGACACTGTAGCCTCCTACCATGCTACTCCTCACTTGGAATTGTTTTTTGATTATAGAATTGGAGATTTCAGCATAGTTAAGATGAAAAATTCTAGACACTCCAAGATTAATATAAGAATTGGTGGTGCTTGCTTTGAAACTAATATGGGGTGTAAGTTGACATTGAAAAATGTAAGGCCTATTCCATATTTATGCTTTCATTTGATGTTAGGTTTTGCCTTGGACAAGCAAGGTTATGAAAACCACTTTGGCAAAGGCAAATGGAAGCTCACTAAGGGCCTATTAGTTGTTGCAAAAGGAGAAACATGCTGCATTTTGTAGAATACCCAAGGGAAAGTTTGTAATGATGAGTTATATGTTATAGAGGGTACTTCCTTAGAGTTGTGGCATAAAAGGTTGGGCCATATGAGTGAGAAAGGATTGTAAGTTTTGGCAAGGAAATTTTTAATTCCCTTGGCCAAAAATGAATCCTTATCTTCTTATGATCATTGTTTGGTTGGAAAACAACATAGGGTTTCCTTTAGTAGCAGTTCTAAGACGAAGTTAAAGAAATTGGAGTAGGTATGCTCTGATGTTCGTGGGCCTATGCATGTGGAAACTCTTGGAGTAAACATATACTTTGTCACTTTTATTAATGATGTTACCAGGAAGGTATGGATTTATTTGCTTAGATAAAATGATCAAGTCTTTCAGTTTTTCCTTCAATTTCATGCCATGGTTGAGAGAGGGACTAGAAGGAAATTGAAGTGTCTTAGGTCTAATAATGGAGGTGAGTACACCTCAAGGGAGTTTGAAACTTACTGCACTAAGAATGGTATAAGGCATGAGAAAAAAATCCTTGGCAATCCATAGCATAATGGTGTGGCTGAAATGATGAATCGTATAATCATTAAGAGGGTTAGGTGTATATTGAAGACTACAAAGTTGCCTAAGGTATTTTGGAGTGAAGTTGCTTCGATTGCCTGCTATTTGATGAACAGATTTCCATCAGGCCCATTGAACTTTGAGGTTCCGAAGAAGGCATGGATAGGAAAAGATGTTTCTTATTTCCACTAGAAAGTCTTTAGGTGTAAAACTTTTGTGCGTGTTCCTAAAGAAGAAAGATCCAAACTTGATGATAAAGTAGTTCCACGTGTCTTTTTTGGTTATGGTGATGAAAAGTTTGGATCCAGATTGTGGGATCTGACCAAAAAGCAATTGGTGAGTAGAGATGTGGTCTTCCAAGAGAATCAGACCTTGGGAGATTTTGACAAAGCTAAGAAATCCAAAGGTACAAGTGATGAATTTGTTGAGTTGGTACCTATTCCTTCATCATTAGAGCAACCTAGAAATGAAGAAAAGGAAATTGATGAGCTACCAAGAGATGATAGTGCAAGTGACATACTTGCACAAGTGCTAGTTGAGCATGAGGAACAAGATGAGTAGTCAGTTCATTAAGAGGGTTTGGTACCTCAGGCTAGGAGGTCTACTAGAGAGCATTGTCCCTCTACTAGATATCCTTCTTCTTAGTACATGTTAGTAATTGATAAGGGGCAGCCACAAAGTTTTTTGGAAGCTAAGTCTCATGAAGATAGTAGTAATTGGATGAGAGCTATGCAAGATGAGATGGATTCCTTGTAGAAAAATAAACCTATGAGTTGTTACAACTTTTTAAAGGAAGCAAAGCATTGAAAAACAAATGGGTGTACAAGTTCAAAAGGGACAATAGTGGAAAACTAGTGAAATATAAGGCTTAGTTGGTTGTTAAGTACTTTAGACAGAAAAAAGGTGTGGATTTTAATGAAATTTTATCCCTAATAATGAAGATGACTTCCATCAAAGTTGCTTTATGATTAGTAGCTAGTTTGAATCTTGAGCTTGAGCAGATGGATGTGAAGACAACTTTTCTTCGTGGTGGTTTAGAGGAAGAAATCTACGAGGAACAACCAGAGGGTTTTGTAGCAAAAAAGAAAGAGCACTTGGTTTGCAAATTGAAGAAAAGTCTTTATGGGTTGAAGCAAGCTCCAAGACAATGGTACAAAAAGGTTGACTCGTTTATGATGGGCCATGACTTCCTAAGAACCAAAGCAGATCCTTGTGTCTACTTCAAGAAATATTCTACTAACAGTTTTGTGATGTTATTATTATATGCTAATGATATTCTTATTGCAGGACAAGATGCTAAGTTGCAGAATAAGTTGTCAAGTGTTTTTTACATGAAGGATCTAGGATGTTAAATAGATTTGAGGGATGCAAATCACACATGACTTGAATTCCAAGAAATTATGGTTGTCTCAATAAAAATATGTTGAGAGGTTGCTTGAGAGGTACAATATGAAAGAAAATAAGCAAGTTAGCTCTCCTCTTGGTGATCACTTCAAGCTTAGTAGGAAATGTTGTTTTACTTTAGATGAAAAGAAAAAGAAGATGAAAAATATTCCTTACTCCTCAGTTGTGGGGAGTTTAATGTATGTTATGGTATGCATAAGGCCAAATATAGCTCATGCAATTGAAGTTGTGAGTAGGTTTTTGTCAAATCTAGGAAAAGAGCATTGGAAGGTAGTAAAATGGATCTTCAAGTACTTGAAAGGTAGCTTAAGCACATGCTTATGTTTTGGGGGAGCTCAGATAGTCTTTGAAGGGTTTACAGATGCAGATATGATTGGTGACATTGATAATAGAAGATCTACACTTGGGTATCTAATCACTTTTGTAAGAGGAGCTGTGTCATGGTAGTCTAAATTGCAAAAGTGTGTTGCTTTATCCACAACATAAGCTAAGTATATAGCAACCTGAATGAATGAAAGAGATGTTGTGGTTAAAGAGTTTTCTCCAAGAACTGAATCTAGAACAAGATGAGTAGATGGTTTATTATAATAGTTAAAGTACCATGGATGTAAGCAAGAGCACCATGTATCATTTCCCTAACCAAACATATTCATGTAAGATATCATTGGTTAAGGGATATAGTTGAAGAAAATGCAACAAGTTAAAGAAAATTCATATAAACAGCAATGCCTCGAACATGTTGACAAAGGTTGTTCTTAAACAAAAGCTTCAGTTGTGCATTGGTAGAGCGGGTTTCAACTCCATGTGATGGAGTTACAAATTGGCATTCCTCCCTCATATGTTGGAGGGGGAGATTGTTAAGCTATGCTTGTCAGCCTATGAGCCCATATATTAGGCTATTTTATATTTAGGTATTCCCTAAGCCCTAATATATATATATATATATATAGCATTAGGGCTTTGGTATTATGAGAGAAGGGGATTTGATTGAGAAAATGAAAGAAAATCAACGTTGTTTTTTGGGCACTGTTCTAAGCCTCAAGGGTGAAATTATAGGTTCCTTGATCAACCTGTTAGGGGAATTTATGTAGTATGTTTTCTCCTTGATTTCTTTTTGATAATTGTTTTTGTGGTGATGATTATCACCCCAAGCATTAAGATATTTATATAAATCTTCAAGGTGAACAAACCTATGATGACTTAATTATTGTATTCCTATTTTATTGAAGTGGAAGAAATTTTCTTTGTGGTTTTTTACTTCCATTTGGAGGGTTTTTCCCCTTATATTTGGTGTCTTTTTTTTTAGTTGAATGTTCTTGGATTATCATTCTTGATTCTTGTTAGGTTATTATTATTGTTGAGTGGTGGCTATTATTGTGGAGAATCTTTTCTTGGCAGGTGAATACTCTAGATCTCTCCTTTTATCTTCCCAACACCTTTATCACCCTGTCAACTAGACTACCCATACCAGATAGATGCAATAGGCTAGTTCACTGGAGTTGTCACACCCCAAATTCTTGGCAACCCAAAATTCGACTCGTGACCTAAAGTCAAAGGTTTGACCCTAAGGGTTACTCCTATACACACTGGCAATCAATCCTGCTAATATGATTTTTCTTAAATAAATAAACATCTAATCTCAAATAAATTTATTAAGCTAAGATTTACTATATGATTTTTTTTTTTTTCCAAAACCAATCATCACCTATTCATAAGTATCATAAATCTACCAATAAATCCTACCACCTAAGGTGATAACCTAAATATTTACACTAATCTCTAAGTCAAAATTATTTCGAAAAATATTTTACAAACTAACAAAATATAATTTAAGTTACAAAAGTTCATATAACTCAAATTAATACATGAAAAAAGGTAATATAAATTAAAAACAACCATTATTATTGTTCTTTTACTTTCTTAGGCTTTCTAGAACACTTTATGATCTTTTTGTGGTTTCTTAGAAACTATATCTACATCTAAAAATTTTAGAAAATAAAGGGCCGAGCATTTCCACATTGCTAGATGCTGAGGATACCAAGGCTTGGGACAAGCAAGAACTAGCCACACATACACTATGGTGGCCATGCATGCAGGTTGCATGCACATGAAAAGGACAGTGCATCAAGAACTCCTTTAGCATTTTGGATCTTTGGCAAGCTAAAGTTCGATGAAACAAACTAAAGATAAGATCGGACGGTTGTACCATCTGTGGTTCAAAGTCGTAGTATCGGTCACTAACTCGAAGGGTCCCAAGGCGTATCGGTCTCATTATATCGGCTTGGTATCGGATGACACGTAAAATAAGCTAATTAGAAAATTCAGAAAATTATAAAAATATTATGTAAATCATTAGAAAAATATATGTAATTAAATAAGCTCAAAAAATTAATAAAATAAAATTGTCTCAAATTTAACATTATTTAAATAGTTATAAAAGAATATGCTCAAAGTTATTTATGATAATGCTAATAAAAGAAAATTATTTTATTGCAAATATAATAACATTTTTACTAACAAACATACAATGCAATAATCAATTCCATGTTGAATGACAAGGGGGTTCAAAATCATCATCATCAGAGTCTTATGACGAGTATACAAATTGGGATGATAATTCTCGTAGTGAGGATGTGGTTGAAAGAGTTGTTCATAACTCGAATATGTTGGCTGAGATGATTGGCTTGATGATCCATAATCAAGAAAATATGGTTTCGAAGGCTGTTTGGGATTAACACGATATTGATAGCATCTAAAACCTCGATAAGCAATGCTATTACTACTAGAAGATTGATCATATCCATAGGAATCACTAGCTCGTGTTCTAGTATTTGAATATCCCTTTGGATGCATCATTGGAAATCGAACAAAATCATTTGTACTAAAAGTACTGGAAGAGATATCATGGTCTCTAAAGTTGTGATATGATCTACCATCTACCCCTCTAAAATACAACCTTGATCTTATACCCAAATTTTGTAAGGGCTCATCAATATGGTGATAATTTGATCTATGATAATCATGTCCACTAGAATAATCATCATCGTTAGGAAATGTAGTTAGTCTTTCCAAATGCTTTTGTTGTTCCCATATCCTCGGTCAATATCGATGATCTCTATCTTGTGTGGCATAGTAATTTTCATTTCCTTGTGCCCATGACATGTTAGGATCTATTTGACTATCATAACCACCCCTAGTGCTACCATCTCCTCCAATACCCTCACCAGTGCCACCGACTCCTCTACTGCCCCCACTAGTGCCACCACCCCGCCTATTGCCCCCATTGTCACCATCATCACTACTAAAACTTGAAGAAGTTTTTCTAGGAGCCTTACCTTTATGGCATGAATCAATATCTCTTTCTTGTGTAGCATTACTTGTACACCTACTAAATCTACGATTTGTGGCACCATCATCTTCATGAACTGTTTCTCTACTTTCTTCATTAGTGGGAAGACCTTTATCCAGCCAATCCAAATTATCAGATGATAAAATAGGCTCCTCTCATTCTCATATCCACTCATCTAATATATCATCATGATTAAAGATATGATTTAGATCAATTGGATTGTATAAATCTTCATTGTTTCGCTCTTACATCAAATTTTTAACTTGAAGTCGCCTATTGTAGTGCACATAAACTAACTTATGCAACTTTTTCATTGCCAAACGATTGCGCAACTTTGTTTGAATTAATGACCTGTGCTCCAATTTCTTTCACAACCTGATGAAGAACAAGTTTGGCTTAAAATTTTAACAACAATGTTTTGGAGATGTGGACCTTCGTCGCCATAGTTGTTCCACCATTCATCAATAATAAAGAAAATGCATACTTATTAATCACTATGATATATTTAACAAAAAATGATGATAATTTCTTATTAGTAATAGACGTAAATGTATTGAGTACCTGGAAGAGATTGATTTATTACTTTCTTTGTAAGTGCACGTCCAAATTCTCCTTGGCCATCAACAAATAATTTCACCTACATCATTAACAGCTTTTTTTGTTAATGCACATTGCATATACAAAATGTATTATATAAAGGTCACAAACTATTATTATACCTTGTTAATAGCTTTTTCTTGTCTATCCAAATATGGCTCTAATATCTTGATAACCTCCTTTAATCCAATTTTAATTTCTAAATGGTTGGAGAAATACTTTGAATATTGGAACATTAGATTTAAAAAAATATGTTGCCATAAGTTAAATAATGATCAATTTATAATAATTTGTACTTGAAAAAAATAATAAAAAACATATAAAGATTTTTTTATTACTTACAACATACAAATCTATGTGCAATTGACCTTTCCACCTTCTATCAATGACTTCCCAATACTTTTTCCATTGCTTGATCGATGTCTTGATAGCCAATTTAGCTCTATCCATTGCTTCATAAATGACTGATAGTGTGGGTTTTTATCTTGATCAACTAATTTCAATACTTTAACGAGAGGTTCCATGATGGTTTGAACTTCCCCTGTCTTATTCCAAAATTGATCAGTTAAGATAAGGTTGGATACCTTATCTCTTAGACTTTTTCTGCTCCCATCTTTATTGAATTCACGCCACTCATTTGTTGTGCACATTCTCTTCAAATCAGCCTCATAACATATAAGACTCTCAAGTGAAATGAATTAAGTGGCAAAACGGGTTATTCCTGGCCTTAATAGATCTCTATCCTTGGTGAACACTTTCATCAAATTCACTACTTTCAAGCTATTATAAATAAATCATGTGATCATCTTAGCTTGATCTAATGTCTCCTTAATCTGCTTCATGATTGCAATATCTTCAAGCATTAAATCAATATAGTGGGCTACACAAGGAGACCAAAACAAATGTTTTTGCTTCTCCATCAACAACATAATGGTTTCTTTAAAACTTGCCTCGTTATTAGTGACTATTTAGACAACATTTTCCTCCCCAACCTCCTCTACAACTTTATCCATAAGGGAAAATATGTAGTCTATAGTCTTAGGTATGTTGGTAGTATCAACTGAAGAATGGTATATCATACTTCTATCACAACAAATCATGAAATTGATGATAGGCTTTCTAGTCCTAGAACTCCAACCATCACACATGATTGTGCACCCATATATAGGTCATTTAGCCTTCAATGTTGTTATATATACCTCAAGCTCTTGCACCTTCTCTTCCAAATATGTATTTCCAATTTTCTATCCCATGGGATCCTTGATGCCTAGACGTACTTCTGCTATGGTATCAATCATTGATTGATAGCAAGGCCCACTGTCAGCTGCATTAAAGGGTATTACATTAAAGAGAAAGAATTTAGAAATAGCTTTGCCCACTTTCTTCATGCCTTTAGTAGAAAATAAGCTTTTTATTGATTTCTGCTTTGATGGGAACATGTAGGGATCAATTCCTTTTAGAGGTGTGCTAGCTCCTTCTCTTACATTGAAGCTACATGTTAGTCCACGCTTAATCAAAGCATTAGAAGGTTGTGAGGAATTAGTACCCTTTTGATGCTCTTGTCTACCTTCTTCAAAAATTTGACTACTTTCTTTCATTGCTTGTTTCATTTGTCTTTTTTCAAATTCAGCCATAGCAACTCCTCAATTTCATAGAAATTTTCTTTATTTAAGGAAATCAAAAGTCGTTCTTTTTTTTTTTTCTTTAACTGTGCTTTTTCTTTTGAAGTATCAGACATATGTTGTCTAACACTATGTGACACTTTTACCGGTACACGTGGACATCTTTCCACTTGTCCAGATACATGTACGATGTGTTACTTTAATCTTGTTATACCGCCATGTATAACTTTCCCACAATATTTACACTTCGTGGTTCTTCTACTACCACCAACAGGTTCTACATGCTCCTAACCGATAACATGTTTTGAAGCCATTTTGAAATTTTAACCTAACCATGTATAAAAGGAAAACAACTTATTTTTCAAATTAAATATATATAAACACATTTATATAAGAATTATAATATTCAATTTTCCACTCATATGTTTTATATTGTTACCAAATAAAAATAAATTATACTAAAAAAAGCAATAAACACGATCTCACCTAAGTTCACCATATTTTATTTTCCACTTATTTATATATTTTTTAAATAAAATAAATAATAGTTAAATAAATGAATATTTTTATAAAAAAATTTCTTTTTAAAAAGTTTGTTTTGATAATTATTGATTTCCTATTGTAATTTAATTGTATAATATTACAAAATAAAAAATCTACATGATATAATGAAGTAAAATTGATTCAAATATAAATCTAATTTCTCTATACCATGTAAATACACACCATTGAATCTGTATTATTAAATCATTACTTTTATAGTTATGATTATTTGAAAAACCAAATTGTTTTAAATAATTATTAATTTTCTAATGTAATTTAATTTTGTAGTATTATAAGATAAAAACATAAATTAAAAATACAATATCTATATCACATAAAGTTTACCATAATGTATTTTATATTAAGAAATATAATTTTTATACCATGCAAAAATAATTTAGTGAACCAATTTATTGTTTTGATAATTGTTGATTTCCTATTGTAATTTAATTGTAGAATATTATAAAATAAAAAGTCTACATGATATAATGAAGTAAAATTGATTCAAATATAAATGTAATTTCTTTATACCATGTAAATGCATAGCATTCAATCTATATTATTAAATCATTACTTTTATAGTTATGATTATTTTGAAAAAAAAATTAAATAATCATTAATTTTCTAATGTAATTTAATTTTCCAATATTATAAGATAAAAACATAAATTAAAAAAATGATATCTATGTCATATAAAGTTTACCAAATAAATGTATCTTATATTAAGAAATAAATTTCTATATCATACAAAAATAATTTAAGTGAACCAATTTATTGTTTTGATAATTATTGATTTCCTATTGTAATTTAATTGTACAATATTATAAAATAAAAAATCTACATGATATAATGAAGTAAAATTGATTCAAATATAAATGTAATTTCTCTATACCATGTAAATGTATACCATTCAATCTCTATTATTAAATCATTACTTTTATAGTTATGATTATTTGAAGAAAAAAATTGTTTTAAATAATTATTAATTTTCTAATGTAATTTAATTTTGAAGTATTATAAGATAAAAAATAAATTAAAAATACAATATCTATATCATATAAAGTTTACCGTATAAATGTATTTTATATTAAGAAATATAATTTCTATACCATACAAAAATAATTTAGTGAACCAATTTATTGTTTTGATAATAATTGATTTCCTATTGTAATTTAATTGTAGAATATTATAAAATAAAAAGTCTACATGATATAATGAAGTAAAATTGATTCAAATGTAAATGTAATTTCTCTATACCATGTAAATGTATATCATTCAATCCGTATTATTAAATCATTACTTTTATAGTTATGATTATTTGAAAAAAAAAATTGTTTTAAATAATTATTAGTTTTCTAATATAATTTAATATTTCAATATTATAAGATAAAAACATAAATTAAAAATATTATATCGATATCATAAAAAGTTTACTATATAAATGTATTTTATATTAAGAAATATAATTTTTATACCATACAAAAATAATTTAGTGAACCAATTTGTTGTTTTGATAATTATTGATTTCCTATTGTAATTTAATTGTAGAATATTATAAGATAAAAAATCTAAATGATATAATGAAGTAAAATTGATTCAAATATATATAAATGTAATTTCTCTATACCATTTAAATGCATATCCTTCAATTTGTATTATTAAATCATTACTTTTATAGTCATGATTATTTGAAAGAAAAAAAATATTGTTTTAAATAATTATTAATTTTCTAATGCAATTTAATTTTTCAATATTATAAGATAAAAACATAAATTAAAAATATAATATCTATGCCATATAAAGTTTACCATATAAATGTATTTTATATTAATAAATATAATTTCTATACCATATGAAAATAATTTAGTGAACCAATTTAATATTATAAGATAAAAAATCACATAATTTAATAAATTAAAAATATAATCTCTATATAAAATAAAAACATTACATATAAATATATTTAATATTATCATAATACATATAAATATATCGAACTTGTTGCGGCTGGCGTTGAGGCGGATACAACTCGGCCGAGTTGTATCGGACTTGGCCGATTTTTTGAACCCTGGTACCATCATAGACTCAAATGGGGTGAAATAATGTCTTCAAGGTGGTTTAAATAGTGAACTTTGGTTTCCCAAAACTTAAAAAAAATATGTAAATCCCAAAGCTCAAGGTTCTAAGAAAAACCCCAAAATGAATTCATTTATGTGATACCCAATTCTCCAAAATAAACCCAAACGGGTAAAAGATCTAGAAATCTAAAACCCAACTAAACAAGGGTGTGTTTAAGCCTTAACTAGAATATACACACCTTCGAATCTCTAAGGAGATTCAATGAAACATATCTTCAGGTTATTAGGATCCATCAGAAAGCACATTGTCTCAAGGAAGGCTCTGCTATCATTTATATAGCGGTCTGGATCCAGAATCAGAATTGACATCCCTTTAATAAGAATTCACGGTTGAATCAAATCATTCCTGGCAGAACATGACCAAATTTACAAGACCCTCTGGTCTCATTTTCATCCTTGAAACCAAATAATCATAGATTGATAGTACTGTTAGAGGCATTCCGAAGAACTAAAACAAGTAGGTTGTAAAGCTCCTTCATCATGGTGATCTAACTACTAGCCCTCTCTAAATCTTTGAAACAGGGTGAGATTGGTGTTTGAGAAGAAGGTTTGCATGTATGGACCCAGTGTCAGACTCGATCTCCATGGCAATGGCTCGCACCCATTCGCGTAGTCTTTTGTACTATTCCAACTGATAGGTGAAGCTCTCAAAATACTTGTCCATAGAAGAAGGTATGGTATGAAGGCGTATCGTGAAGCCAAGCATGATAGTTTTCATATACTCCCTACATATGCTCTAATTTCTATTAACAAGCACCGAGTGCTATCTTATATTCATCCATCTTAGTTTCCTTATCCTCAAATATAGCATCAGTAGGAGAATCATGATCATCATATTCTCTGCTCTTCTCATTGACATCTCTTTTGGGCTTCTTCTAGCACAGGGCCTCCCCTTCTTTATCCTCCTAAATTTCAACTCATATGAAACTTTTGTAAAATAGTCACTAGAAAACTAGGAAGAAGAGGCCAAAACAAGTATAATGGAGAATAGAGAAAACTATAAGAGAGTAAATAGGCAAAATAAAAATCAAATGAAGCCACATCTCATGATTTTTCAATGGGCTTAGACTAGTGGAAAAAATCACAAACAAATTCAAAGCAAAAGTGCAACCAATAACTCTAAATGCCCCATAATGAACTTGATAAAGAGCCTTACCAAATTTCAAGTCAAACCAAGGAAATAAAAAAGGAAGAAACAACAACAAATATGTATGAACGACCCATAAATTAACAGAGAATCAAGTAAGGTAGTATTAAAAATGATAAAACGCATGGTTCACAATGAACATACTTGGAAGTCCTCTGCTTCTCCAAAAACCAACGAGCTCCCCTTCTCTTTGACCAGACCCCTATAACCCAGATGAACTCCCTCTCCTCTTCAACGTGTGCTCAAAGTTGAAAACCTCTCCTACCCTCCAAAACCACCAGCCCATGTTTTTATGGTAATTGGCAGTCGTCCATCATGAGGAGTCCTCCTCTCTCCAAATTCTATGTCTTCTCCACCAGAAAAATCCTTTTGAATTTCAAAAACCAATCCATGCATATCACCTAAGGAGTTCCACCACTTTCAAAAACTTTCTCATCCATGTTCAACTCACCAAAGGTGATCTTCAATAACATCCAAAAGAGTTTTTTCCTTCTCAAAGTCTTACAAAAATCAACTCTTTCTTATCCATTGGTAAATTTCCCTATAAAAACATAAAATTTTTATATCAAATAAATGAATAAAAATTTTAAATAATGATAAAATATTAATAATAATAAATAGAAAAATAAAAATAAATATAATAAATAAATAAATAAAAGTGATTGATAATAATAAAAAATAAAAATAAATAAATAAGTAAATAAAAAAAAATAAGCCATGCAACCATGCAAGTCATACAAGTCATGCTAAGAATGTCTAATGGGCCAAGTGTGCCTAAGTGAGCTAAGTGGGCCTAAGTTACCTACGTAGGCTTAAGGTGGTGCCTAATGAGCCCAATGTACCTAAATGGGCCTAAGGTGAGTCTAGGTGAGCCTAACCGAATCTAACCTAAAGTACACCTAAGAAAAAGTCTAATCTAAACTCAAATGGCAGCCAAAGTCACAATGAGGGGCCAGATAAACCCTCAACCAAAGTTTCTAAGGTGGCTTAGAAAAGATAAACTACATGAGAAGTAATGGGCCACCAGGGAATCGCTATAAGGTACCAAACGAATACTTAATAGGACATGTGATAGGAGGACAAAATGGAGGGTCTGCAAATATGCCCATCCTCGGTAGAGATCACAAGTGTAGGAAATGTGAGTAGAAATACAAATAATGAGTGGAACGAGCAAAAAAGAAAACACTAGAGATTTTTTCCTAGCACATGACAAAGGTAAGCTTGGAACATAGGGTCGCAATGACAAGGATGGAACAACTCTATGTGGGGGAGATGACAATGAAGGGAAAAAGGGTATGTAATGAGTAGCACAAAGATGAAAGGGGTGAAAAAAAGGACTCAAGGTCATGGATGAGATGAATGGCTTTAAGTCATGGACAAGATGAACGACTTTGGATCAGAAATAGGATAAACGAATCTAGGTCAAGAGCATAGGACCCTAAATATAAATAAAGACCCTAGGTCATGGATGAAATAAAAGACTTTGGGTTAGGAACTCTAGGCTTTAAGTGCTATGAACGACGCTAGGTCGAAAGCTTAGGCCTTTAAATGCTATGGAAGACTCTAGGTCAGAAGCTCAGGGCTTTAAATGCTATTAATGACTCTAGGTTACAGACAAGAATAACAACTCTCGGTCATGAGCTTAAGGCTCTAAATGCTATGGATGACTCTGGGTCATAAATTAGAAGAACGACATAGGGTCTTGAGCTCAAGGCTCTAAATGGATAGTCGATTAGGATGCTTTTCAACTCATGGTGTCAGGTTAAGACCACTCGTAGGTGGCTAGAATGATGAAAACGAAACATCTTAGGGATGTAAAGGATATGAACAACTCTAGGTCATGAGCTCAAGGCTTGGAATGCTATGAATGACTCTAGGTCATGGATGAAATCAGTAACTTCGAGTCACGATGAATAGCTCAGGGCCATGGATGACATGAACGAATTTGGTTCATGATGCGATGAGTAACTTTGGGTCACAATGAATAACTCAGGGCCATATGAATAGCTCATGGCTACGAGCTCTGGGCTCTAAGACTAATCTGCTAAGAGGAGAATGCAATATGCAAACCCCAGGTCAAACCACTCATGAGTGACCAAATGATGAAGGCTTAGCTCAGGGTTGGAAAGGTTTTGAGTCTTAAGAAAATGATAGCTCTAGGCTACCAGACTGAGAGCCTAAAAGGAAAAAGGATAGCTTAAGGCTACTAAGCTCAAGGTCTATAATGAATGGATAGTTCAGGGCTATGAGACTTAAGGCCTAAGAGAAGAAGGATAGCTTAGGGCTACAAGGCCTAGGGCTTAGAAGGAAAATAAGAAAACAAAGGCTATGCTTAGTTAAGAAAAACACCCAAAAGGGGGGGGGGGGGGGGGTGAATTGGGTTTTTAAAATATTTTCAATCACAACAAATTCAAACACAATATAAGCAAAGTAAAGAAATAGAACTTAGAGAATTCAAACTCAAGTTTATAGTGGTTCGGCACTTCCTTGCCTACATCCACTCTCCTCAACCTCCTAACCAAGTGAGGGTTCCACTAACTTGAAGCTTCAACCAAGCTTCCAATCTTCATACAATTGGATTCCGGCTCCAATGGGCTCTTACACAACCTCTTCAAGATTCAACCCTCTTAAAGGCTTTAACACTCATATTTTTACAAGATGTATTCCCTCAACCTAGCTTAAGGATAGCTCAAATACAAGACAAAACTAGGATGACACACAAGAGTGCACTAAAGGATATGCAAGTGGTGATTTAATGCACTATGAAAGAAATGAGAGCTTTTTGATCAAAAACTAGTAGGTAGGCTATTGAATGCAAGTGTTCTCTAGTCAATAAATGAAGTGAAGCTCTCAATTTATAGGTTTCCAAGCTCGGGAGTTAAAAACAGTAAAAGGTAACCTCGTCCGGTCGAGCTAGGGGTCGACCAGTTCACTAGCCGTTGGAGCATTTAATGCATGACAAGTTACCGTTGCCTCAACCGGACCTCAACCGGTCCTCAACCTAACATTGACCGGTAAGAGAAACACCTCGACCAAGAAGAGAAAGTTACTAAGAGAGAGAAGGTTTTTGACCTCCCTCGACTGGACGAGTACAACCGATCGACCGATTCCTCAACCGATTGGCCATAGCCTCAACCGGTTGAGCCTTTTTGGCCCCGAAAACCTTTTTTTTTTTAATTCCTTTCTTCTCTAACACTTAGGCAAGGTCTTTAGGTAAATTATTAAGCCAATTTTGAAACATTTTGCCTAAGGCACATTAGTTAAAAACTCGGGTTTTAATGAAATCAACGTTTTAAATAATAAACCGAGTTTTCAAAGATGCATGAAACGTGTGAAAATCCTAAGTGCACTTATGCATTCATCTTACATTAGTTTCCTATGATTACAAGTCTTCTAAGCATCTCGATCTTGTATCCATTTGGTCATTTGATGAATTTTCGAGTTTATACTTGAGATTCTTAATCATTAACCAATTAGTCACTTAACCATGGTTTGTTATCATCAAAACCTGATTAGGAGAACCCTTAGGCTAACAAAAAAGATGGCTCAAGGCTATGAGGCTCCAAACCTAAGAAAAAAGGGCCGCTCGAGGTTATAAAGCTTAAGGCCTAAAAGGAAAGGAATAATGAAAACTAACTTAAAAGTGAATAGGAAAGAAACGGACTTTGAGCTGCAGGCTCCAAATGCCAAGAATCACACTATTAGGCTTAGGAAGGAAAATATGCCCCAGTATCCAAGGTACTTGCATTGTTGAGACAAATGGTAAATCAGTCATCTGCTGAAATCAATGGGTTGGAAATCGATGCATCATGGTAAGAACCTTTGAAAAATCTGAATTGAAAGAACTCTTTGTGTCTTAAAAGTTGCTCTATTGACAAATCTTAAAAGATAAATCTCGAAGTGTGTACATCACAACTCATCTAAAAAAACAAAGCTCAAAGTGCACAAAATACTACTCATCTGGATAACCCAATCTACAAGGTAGCTATGACGAAAATAATTTATCCCATAAACGCTCGACTAGAGAATCCATCAATGCTCCTCAGGTGAAACCTGATGTGATCCATCTCTATCTCAACGAAATCATGTAGGGAAGTCTTAATATCATTAATCGTTGGAAGTCCCAAACGAGTGCTCAATCTAAAACGAAGTTGGTCGTTGTCTCAATCTTAAGGATGCTCAAAGAAAAAATGGGGAAATATGCCCAGTTTAAGACCTGATGTCAAAGTGATGAGGTAAATCATCCATCCTCATACCTCTACCTAAACAAAATCTCATCAAGGAGAAGGGAATATGACCCATTATAATATCTGATGTCAAAGTCATGAGGTAAACAACCAAAAATGATCAAGGAGAGGAAAATATGCCTTAGTATAGATATCTAATGTATAATAAAGAATCTACCAACATCAATCAAACATCTCTATAACTATGAATAAGGATAGCCATACAACCCAACAACTAATAGGGATCTCGATGTAAGAAGGGAATATACCCCAATGTGGATATCTGATGCACAATCGAAAGGATGAATCCAATATCTTGAATCAACTATCTCTAAACTCAAAAACAAAAATCTATCAACCATCAATATGCCAAGCAAGAGGGAGAAGCCGAATGTCTCTACAAGCATCATCCATAAGAGAAAACATAGTAGCAACTATACTTCAACCAATTTTCAAAAGCCTTCCCAAGTGAAGACTCTCAAAGATAACATTTGATCTCATGGCCTCAAGGTGGTCTTAAGACATGAGACGTAATGTAGGCTAGGGTGAATAGATAAAGAAATGAAAAGAAACTAAACTCAAATACCCAATGATCGAACCTATACCTTTATGTATAATGTACAACACATAGGAGAATCTCATGCGCATGTGAACTTAAGAGTAGTCGATGGAAATATCGAATGGTGAAATGAAAAAAGAGAAGAAGTGATAAGCCATCAATGGATCATGTAAATGATGTGAAGAAAGGTGTCAGGTCAGGAATGTGCATCGGTGTTGGAATGGGACGAAAAAATGGAATAAATAATAGAAGAGAAATTATGGGAAATCAAATGAAGCTAGTGAGAAAGCAAAAAAATGATGATCAACACATATCAATACAGTAAAAGAAAATCATATCACTAATGGTAGAATGATGGAGAAGACACTGATTCGAAGACCCTAGTGAAAGGTTACTCAACTCTCATACCCACAATGTATATCAACTCTGATCCAAGAGGCAAATGATCTCATAAAACTCTCGCAACAACTCTCATCACCCCTTAGTGCATAACAAAAGTGACTTAAGGAGTGAAAAGCCCTCATGGAAAACTCACATGAACCCTCCATGATAAATAAACCCAATGAACAACCCTCAAATAACAACAAAAGACAATGGAGTAGGATACCATATACGAACATAACACTGTGTTTTTTCTTACTCTTTTTTGTTTTTGTTTTTTTTTTTTTTTTTCTAAAATGAACAAATGTGAATACTCTAACCATCAATGAATCATGCCCCAATGAGGAAAGATATAAAGAATGAGCAAACTCTCCCCAATCACTAATGAAAATGTGAACCCCCACCTAGGAGATAACCTCTCAAGCTAAAATCTTAGAATCAATGCCAAATGATGGGATGAATGGAGTGATATGACTACCCTTTTTGCACTAAGACGTGAATAATCATCAATCCAGGGGAGAGAAGAGATAAGATGAAACAAATAATGATAAAAACAAGGAAAAGAATGGAGAATGATAAATAAATAAAAAATAACAGAACCGTGAGATGGGGTGATAATATCAAGGATGAGGAAAGTAAGCTTATAAGTTCAAAGCTCATGAGACTTTCCTAGCAAAGCATACCTATACATCAAGAAGGCCCCAACCCAAGTGTAGAAATGGTAAGCAAGGCTATAAGAGAGAAAAAGGCTATAACATACCACATAAGACTCAATGGGCTAGCAACGATCTATATATATCGATAGAGGTGATAAAGTGTAAGGCTAACTGAAATGATGGACACCCATCCTACAACCATGGTCTCAAATGTAATACTTCTTCAACTGATCCACATTAGTCGATTTTGAGAACTGGTTTCCATCTAGATTTGTCAACCATGTAGCCTCATCTACAATCAAATCTAAAATAACATAAGGCCCACTCCAACTAGGTCTGAACTTTTCTCTAAGGTCTCTAACCAAACCCTCTCTCTATAGTGGTCTTAGCTTGACCCGTTTCTTAAAGGTATGGGCCATCTTCCTCTGATAAGCCTGAACATGATATGTTGCTCTCAATCTCCTCTCATCTAAAAGGTTAAGCTAATCAAATCAAGCCTGAGTCTACTTTGTCCCAGAAATCTACTGCTCAAGAACTACTCTCAATGAACCCATCTTTGTCTCAATTGGCAAAACTGCCTTCATACCATACACCAGAGACTAAGGTGTAGTTCTTGTAGAGGTGCAAAAGGAGGTACGGTGTGCCTATAATGCAAAAGGGAATTTCTCCTACTAGTCTCAAGATTTCTTGACCATCTTGCTGAAAATCCTATTAATTTTCTTATTTGTAGCCTCTATTGCCCCATTAGTCTATGGCCTGAATGCAGATGATTTGTGATGTTGGATGCCATACCTCTATAACAAAGTGTCAACCTCAGCTTGAAAGTGTACCCCTCTATCTAAAATCAACTTGTGAGGAACCCTATAATAGCAAATGACGTGTGATCTGATAAAACTAGCAACTCTAACAAATGTCAACCTTGCATACAATGCAGCTTCCACCCATTTGGTGAAATAATTTATGGCGACTAGGATGAACTCATGACCTTTGGAAGATTTTGGTGAGATCTTCCAAATAATTTCAACACCCCATATTGAAAATGGCCATGGTGAGGTCAAAGCATGTACCTCTGATGGCAGTGCATGAATGAGATCACCATGTATCTGACACTCTAGGCATCTTTGATCAAATTGACAATAATTTGTCTCCATAGTTATCCAAAAATAACTTGTCCTCATAATCTTATGGGCTAGCATGTGTCTTCCCATATGCGCACCACAAACTCCTACGTGAACCTCCTCATCACATAGCCTATGAAAGCTTGATCTAAACATAATAGAAGCATACCATCAGTTGATCGCCTACATAGGATCTCCCCACAAATCACAAATCTAGTGGCCAACTACCTCAATGCTATCCCATCCTTGGCTATGGCTACCTCATGTTATGTGCCAAATTTGAGAAATAGATAAATGTCATGATACCAAGGTAGATCATTTCATACCTCTATTTCTCAAATCAAATAATAGTTAGCAAGTGCATACCTCAACTCAATCAGCAATGGACATATATCCACATCAGTTCCACAGAAGAAGCTAGGGTAGCTAAGGCATCAACAAACTGGTTTTGCAATCTAGGTAGATGAATGTATCTCAAGTTCTCGAATATCCCAATGAGTAACTCTAAATAGGTGTGATACAACCTAAGCTTTGCATCCTTAGTCCTCCAATCTCCCTGAATCTATCTAAGTACTAGATTGGAGTCACCAAACATCTCCATTTTTCTTATGCTAAGCTCTAGTGCAGTCTCTAAATCGAGGATACAAGCCTCATACTCAACAATGTTGTTCGTGGCAGGATGTCGATCTGAAAATGCCAAATGAGAAAACCTCAGAATATGATCACCTTGAAGGGATACCAACAAAACACCTATTCTATACCCTGAGTGATTAGCTACACCATCGAAGTACATGCACCAACTTGATAAGCTAGTCATAGCAATAAACTCCTTATCTAGAAAGTCATCATCAACTGGTCTGCTCTTAGATATCAGTAATGAGACCAAGTGATCGGTGACAATGCTCCCATTAATAGACTTTTGAGAAACGTACTAGATATCAAACTCTGTTAAAAATATGAGACATCTGATAAATCTACCAGTCAATACGGGTTTGTCAAATAAATATCTTAACAGATCTAGGCAAGAATTCAGATGCATTGAGTACTCTGTCATGTAATGCCTCAATCTCTTAGTGATCCAAACTAGCGTTAAACAAAGGTGCTCAATCATAACATATCACATCTCATACTCTAGCATCCTCTTACTCAGATAATAAATAGCTTACTCCTTCTCTGAGTCATCAAGCGGAGCTAACATACATCCTAAGGCCATATCTGAAACTGATAAGTGTAGAAGAAGTGGACATTTTGGTATAGGAGGTACTAAAATTGGAGGGGAAAGAAAATACTCCTTAATCCTCTCAAAAGCAAGCTAGCAATCATCATTTCAAACTGTTGGCTAGTTTTTCCTCAAAAGACGAAAGATAGGCTCACATATGTCTATCAATCTAGTTATGAAATGACTGATGTACTATAACTTATCTAGAAAACCCCTGATCGTTTTCTTAGTCTTTGGAATGGGCATGTCAAGTATGGCTCTAATTTTATCTAGGTCAACCTCTTTGCCTCGCTCACTGACCCTATGCCCCAACAATTTCCCAAAAGTCACTCCAAAGGTGCACTTCTTAGGGTTTAAACTCAATCTGAACTTTTGGATCCTCTCAAAGAATCTCTTTAAAGATATTAGTTAATCTGCTCTATCTCGGGATTTCATAATCATATCATTCACATATACCTTAACATCCGATGCATCATTTCATAAAACAAAGTGGTAGCGACCCTTTGATAAGTGGCTCCTGCATTCTTCAACCCAAATGGCATAATCCTATAACAGTAGGTATCCGACTCAATGATGAAGGTTGTCTCCTCCATATCCTTTAGAGCCATCAAAATCTAATTATACCTAGAAAAACCATCTATGAAAGACAACATTGAATGACCTACAGTGCTATCAACCAACAAATCAATATGTGGGAGGGGAAAGTCACCCTTAGGACTAACTTTATTAAGTTCTCTAAAATCAACACAAACTCTAACCTTGCTGTCTTTTTTAGGAATAGGGATAACATTAGTTAACCACTTTAGATACTCAACCACTGATATAAAACCAACATTAAGCTGTTTTTGAATCTCCTCTTTCACTTGTAGGCTCCAACATGGGTGTAATCGCCTTAACTTCTACTTAATTGATCTAACATGTGGCAGAATAGGCAAATGGTGTTGAACTATGGAGGAATCAAGGCCAAGCATGTCCTCATAAGACCATGCAAAGACATCCAAGTATGACCTGAGTAAATGAATAAGTTTATTCTTCTCATTTGTAAGTAGGGGTAAACCAATCTTCAACTCTCTAGGCTGATCATTTAGACCAAACTAAACAGTCTTAACATCCCCTGTAGCAGGTGAAACTTTCTTGTTTATGGGATCTAAGTCATGATAGAAAGAATCTCTATCTGAATCAGGCTATGCAATCTCATCATCTATATCAAATATCTATGAAGTGGGTAAGTGGGGTGTAGATATAGAGATACTATCATAAGAGATAGAAGAATACTAAAAAAAAAAAAATACTCAAACCTATAAATGAAGTAATAGAAACATTATCAAAGCAAGAGACAAATCCTAATAAAACATCAAAGGAAAGAGGTGGGTCCAGAAGGTCGAATGCTCCCTCAACTAGGCTAACAGTGCCCTCAAATAAACTACTATCATCCTTTAAAGCTCTAGAAAAATGATAGTCTAGATCTCCTCAGCAACCTTAATGGTAGACACCCTAAACAAATCAAATGACAAAGTAAGCTCAGGCTGAGTAATGCTAGTAATCTAACTCATACCCAACACGTCCATCTCATCTCAATACTCATCATGGGGGACAACTCCATCAATCATCTTAGTGGGATCAACGACCACTCCATCATCAGTGACCTCCACTAGGAAGCATAAGATCAACAAACTAGCTTCATAAGGAGAAAGTGGAGCAATCACCATAGAAACAAATGTGTCAGGAGTCCCATCATCCAATTGTAACTGATGAAATAATAGCTAAAACTCAATCTCTCTATTTGTATCAACCACATAATCAATCTCCTCTAAATGAGGTCAAATCTCTAACCCTCTAACAAAGTAATCGACCAAACTCTTCTTATTAGGGAGAATAAGATAATCAAATGGTACGTGAGACAATTGGGCCCTCACCCTCTCCTTGTGCAGTCACGCCATGAATCAATAATCAGCTTCAGTAGGAATGAAACCAAGTCCAAATCTTGTATCATGATCAATGGTAACTATAAACTCATTAGGCATATGTTGACGTCATTATAACCTCATGCTAGGTAGAAAAGACATACCCCTCATCATGTTAAGAACCACTGTACTGTTGTGTTGATCAAATGAAATAGCTACAAAATCTCTATAGAAGTCTTCAATCTCAAGAGTCTATACCTCGTTGAATGTTAACCCAATAAAAAATAAGTCATCCTCACTGTGACTAATATGAAGCATTAGCTCAGAAGATGCAAACATATCTTTGGTAGACTATACCATGATGACCTGCCCATTATGAATGAATTTCACCTTTTGATGGAGGAAAGAAGGAATTTCTCTAGTTATATGAATCCAAGGTTGGCCTAGTAGTAGGTTAAAGGATGTGGGAATCCTCAAAACCTAGAATAAAGTAGGAAATCCAGTTGGACCAATCAGTAAATCAATCACCAAGATACCCATAACCTCCCTCTTGGTACTATCATATGCTCTGGCTGTCTGAGTAGAAGAACCAAAACCTGAAGGTGCAAAACCAAGGGCTATAGCGATGGCTAAGGTGTAGACGTTTAGGGTCGAGCCATTGTTCATCAAGACTAATGGGACTTTATAGCTTGAACAACCAATATAAATGTATAAAAGGCGAGTGTGGTCTGAACCCTCAGGTGGCAAATCATCATCTAAAAACACAATACAAGTGGCTTTGTCAATTGTCATAATGTAAATCAACCCCTCTATAGTGGTGGTAATCTCTACCCTGATCTGACTCAAAGCTTGAATCAAAGCATCTCTATGAGTAATGGAAGATGGCAATAAACTCCAAATAGAAATACAAGTCTGGATGTTCTGCAACTATCTTAAAACCTCATCATTCTCTTTCCTAACCTCCTCACAAGAGGCTACACCCTCAAATAGCGTAGTTTTTAGAGGTGGAGGTTGGGCTATCCTCCCACTATGGATCACAATTTGAACATCCCTATCCTCAAACTTAACATTCTTCCCACGTGCATACAATCTGCATGCATGGCCACCCCCTCTCTCTTTTTTCCTCCTTAGGTGCAGAGTCCCAAAACTTAGATCATTGTAATTCTAATTTTAATACATACTCCAATGATTTTTGTATGCTTTTATATTTGTTTTAAAAATACATGTGTCCCTCTTCTTCATTGTTTGGCCAAAAGGATGCATGCTTCCCACATGCATACAATTTGCACGCATGGCCACCCTTTCTCTCTCTTGTCCTCCTTAGGTGCATAGTCCCAAAACTTAGATCACTGTGATTCTAATTTTAATAAATAATCCAATGACCTTTGCATGCTTTTATATTTGTTTTAAAAATCTTGTTTTCAATGAAGTTACTTCACTTTTGTAATTCTTTCTTAGAAATTTTAGTTTACTAAAAAAATAATTTTAATAAGCTTGCTGACATACTTCCTTTCAACATGCACCTTTCTTTTACTTTTCTTGATTTTTAATAATTTTCTCGATTTTAATAAATATGAATAAATTCTATAACTCAGAAAATAATGGAATTCATCCGAATTCCTGTGATCCTTTTCCATGATCATTAGGGAAACGAAATTCATAGAATTAATTCATGTAGAAATAAATTAGGCAATGGTGAGGCCTAACATACATGATAATCTCATTTGATTATTAATTCTAGTTATTGTGCTTATCGAATGATGATTGTTTATGCCTCTCATTATGAGATATATGCATTGTTTTATACTTGATGCTATACAAAAACATTATTTCTCATGAAACACTCAATTAGCTACTCAAGTACGCCCTTTATCCTTTCTCATTAGTTTGATTATATGTCTATCCATATCTTGACCATTGTATATTGTGTTTATTGCTAATCCATAGATTAACCATCAATTGTCATACTTACCTTAACTTGATTAGTATAGACCTGATTTTAAGGCTTAGAGGGGTGGTATGACTTATTACCATACCTTTCAAATAGGTGACCTAATTCCTGAACCCAAACTCAATTTTTCCTAGACCTGTCTTTTCCTTTTAGGAGTTACGCTTAAGGTTTTCTTTATTACTTTGTTTTTCCTTTAAAAAAAAAGAAAAAAAAGTGATAACTCTAAACACAATTTTCAAAAAATTATTTTTCACAATAAAAAACAAGTCTCACCATTGAGTAAGAAAGCACGTGAAAATGTAGGTCCACAGTAATCATACTTGGTTGAACCAAGTTGACCAAACCCTAATCGATAAGGTCCTGGATAGTGATTACTACTCAAAAAGTGCTATTTTATAGCTTGTAATTAACTCTTTTAAACACTTTTGAGTAGTAGTTATTACCTTTTAACTCAATTGACATGTTAAGGACCCTTGCAATCATTTCTAATCAAATTGTGTTAAGTTTTGGTGTTTTTGATAGCTTTTTTATCACCAAAGCAATCTAAGATGAGGGAGAGTTTTATATAATCCATGGCAAAGCAAATGAAAGCTCATTTACAAGAAGAATCCAAGCTTCAGAGCTTTGTAGTCCTTTTCCAAAAGCAAATCATGAATGTAAGGAGGAGAAGCAAAGAGAGAAATTTAACATGAAGAAATTCAAGAGGATAGAAACTATTGGACACATTTCGAGTACTTTCTGAAGTCCATTTTATGCATACTATATTTTTTTTCGAATCTCAGGAAGTCAGGAGTCCAACGCTTCAAACGGTGTGTGAATTGGAGCTGAAATGAAGAGGTTATGGCCATTTGAAGACAACCGCGCAAAGTTGAGCGAAAATTTCGCAACTGCGAAATGAAATCCACTTGCGAAATTTCGCAAGGTGTTTCGCAGCTGCGAAACCACCTGCAAGCATACGTGTGCCACTTCACAAGTTGAAACTCCATCTTCGCAGCTGCGAACCACCTTGCGAAATCACCTCCAAGCTACGAATCAAGTTGCAAATCACCTTCAAGTTGCGGAATCACCTCCAAGTTGCGAAATCACAAATTCAAGTTGCAAAATCAAAGTTCAAACTTGCAAAATGGATAATTCAACATGTGAATCACCTTGCGAAATCCACCTATGCAATCTCAGATATTTGCAACCGACTCAGTTAGATTTTTTCTCAAGATATTTTGTGTAAATTTCTATTTTCTCCTTGTAATCAGTCAAAGATATTATTGGGATATTTCTTAAAAAATATCTTCTGTATATATATCTTTGAATCAATGTAAAGAACTAATGAATATATGATAGATCATATATGTGATCCGACGAGAGGAGGATCATAGTAAGAAATATATTTTATAGAGCACTTGCTCTGCTTTTCCTCATATTTTTGTTTTCTCGTTATTTTTATTTCTAGCCAAACAAACTCTGAGGAT